>NC_047518.2:2457593-2758146 GCF_902827115.2 Pseudochaenichthys georgianus | reverse complement strand
TCAGAGACAAAACAAACCGTTCATAAATCCTTCTAAATGTGTGTGTATCCAAAGCCTGGTAAACCATTTGTTCTGTGCCAAAGAGCTCCATTGCTATCCAAGAACGATTACAATACATCACGCCTCCCTCATGGACATGTCAACATTCCTTTAGAAAAGTGATTCCTCTATACCAGTGGTTCTCAACCTGTGGTACGCGTACCACTGATGGTACGCCAGCTCCCGCTAGTGGTACGCAAAGGAATCTGAAATATATATATATTTTTAAAGAAATATATCTTTTTTTTTTTACATTTTATTTAACCAGATGAAAACATTGAGACAACATCTAATTTACAACGCTGACCTGGCCAAGCAGGCAGCAACGGTTCTTACACATAACATAACGAAGTGAACAACAAGAGGAAAAGCAGTCCCTACGTTGAGCACGAGCTGCTGGTAAGGACCTCAGACAACTTCAATGTAAAACAGGCTATAGGGACAAGTGCCATCAGTTTGAGGCTTGATTGAATAATATTAATTAAAAAATAAATCATACTATCAAAATACTACAACGAAACTACCATTTTTGTATTTCTGGCATTGCTAATGACGACCATACTACCCTCGAACGATTAGCGAACGTTGCAAGCAAGCTAAGAAAGAAGAAAGCTGGATGATGTTGAGAGAGAGGAGAATACTACCAGCGAAAGTGAACAAGTGAACGAGGAGGAGGACAGTCATCAACCGAGCACACGCGCAGGCTCCGCCAGCAACGCACCAGTGACATGCACAGCGCTGTGATGGAGGGGAGAAGTGACTCGGGAAGAAGGCATTGCTCAAAGGATGGAGAGAAGGCTGTGACCGAGGTCAAGAGCTGAAAAAGCACACACTTGTCCTTAATTGTTATTTTTTTTCTTTTCTTTTTTAATTTTTCTTTTTTTTAATAAAGCACGATTCATTTCTTGTTTGAGTAACTTTTGATAAAAACAATGACCGACACACATTTCAGAATGAAGATTAAATAAGGTCTATAACTATTAGGGCAAGATGTCTAAAGAGAACACTTTTTGTTTGGAGCGAGATGTGTGTGAGTGCCACACACCGTGTAGCGTTGGAAAGTATTTAAGAGCCAAAATCCTTAGTTAGCCATTGTTGATTATTTCTAATGTTGTAATTATTTTCACCTTGCACACAGTTTTAATTGGTAACTCCGTAATTACATTTGCAGATGACACCACAGTAGTGAGGCTTATTACAGACAATGAGGGGACGGCCTACAGGCTGGAGGTGGAACATCTGGCTGAGTGGTCTAAGGACAACAACCTGGTCCTTAACACCTCTCAAGCCAAGGAGCTCATCACTGCCTTCAGGAGAACAAGAAAGGAAGTCCACCTCCCCCTCCACATACATGGAGAAGCAGTGGAGAGCATGGAGGACCTCAACATGTCCAACCATCTGACATGGACCTCCAACACCTGGTGAAAAAGGCCCTGCAACGATTCTTCTTCCTCAGGGAACTGAACAAGGCCAGGCTACGACAGACTCTGCTGGCAACCCTCTGTTCTAGGGGTGTAGCGGGATCCGTATTCGTCCGTACCGTCACGGTTCGGACGTCACGGTACGGCACATGCAGTCACACGGCGAATACGCCTTTTTTTACGAGTGGGAAAAAAGTCTGTCACTCGGGGCAGTATTACACTATATATAATCCAGGGGGCGGTATTGCGCCTAAAAGCCAGCCGCCCGTAAATAACAAATGAAGAACAAGAACAAAACACAACAAAACAAACACAATACATGAAGAAGAAAAGTTAGTAGCTATGGCGAGTTCACACAACACTCAGGAGCCAGAAGACCCACCTGCTTCTTTTAAATCAGCTGTGTGGGAACATTTCGGGTTCCCTGTGGACTACAACAACGATGGGGTGCGAGTTGTGGATCGGACGAGGACGGTGCGTCGGCGTTGTTCGAGTGGTAACACGTCAAACATGCTCAAGCACATCCGAGTCAGTCTCAGTCCCCAGCGAGAGGGTTTCCTCGACGGCAGGTGACATAGTTACCGCCAACAGATCTGCCCTCACTGCTGACAACGTGGACAGACTCATCTTTTTGAAGACAAACTTGAAAATAGAGTAAAGCTTGAGTACCTTTATTTAGGCATAATGGCCTCACACACTCACAAGTTAATTACACATGTTAGACATTGCTCCTAAAGGTACAGATTTTATTTTGTTTTATATTTATCATTGTATTTATTTTATATTTTGACATCAGGAGATGTTATACAGTTCTGTATTGCCTTTTATTGATTGTGATTGAAACACTTTCTTATTATTTATTTTAATATTTTCAAGACATTCTTTTTAGTTGTTCAGCTTATTTAACCTTTTAGTTTGACATCAGCCATTATAAATAATATGGCCATCTGTGTGTTACTGTTTGTGGTCTGTTTTTAACTTTAATACAGTTAATGATTCCAAATGTTAGAGTTCCTTATTTTCATACCAAAACTTGCACTACTGTTAAAAAAAAATGCATTTGGAACTTTTCTTTGCTTTTCCTTGTTGTACCGAACCGTGACTTCTGTGAACCGTTACACCCCTCCTCTGTTCCATCATGGAGAGCTTCCTGACCAGCTGCATCACTGTGAGGTGCGCCAGCTGTGAGCCGCCCAGAGGAAGGATCCGCAGCGGGGGGTGAAGCGGCTCAGCACACCGTCAGGACTGAGCTCCCAGACCTCAGCAGCATCAGAGACCCCCCCCCCCCCTGAGGACTGAGGTCAGCAGCATCAGAGACCCCCCCCCCCTGAGGACTGAGGTCAGCAGCATCAGAGACCCCCCCCCTGAGGACTGAGGTCAGCAGCATCAGAGACCCCCCCCCCCTGAGGACTGAGGTCAGCAGCATCAGAGACCCCCCCCCCCCTGAGGACTGAGGTCAGCAGCATCAGAGACCCCCCCCTGAGGACTGAGGTCAGCAGCATCAGAGACCCCCCCCCCCTGAGGACTGAGGTCAGCAGCATCAGCGACCCCCCCCCCTGAGGAGTGAGGTCAGCAGAATCAGAGACCCCCCCCCCCTGAGGACTGAGGTCAGCAGCATCAGAGACCCCCCCCTGAGGACTGAGGTCAGCAGCATCAGAGACCCCCCCCTGAGGACTGAGGTCAGCAGCATCAGAGACCCCCCCCCCTGAGGACTGAGGTCAGCAGCATCAGAGACCCCCCCCCCCTGAGGACTGAGGTCAGCAGCATCAGAGACCCCCCCCCCCCCCCCGGACACTACCTGTTTGACGTTCTCCATCCGGCAAACTTCTCAGGACAATAAAACCACTCACTAACAGACTGAGGATCAGCTTCTATCCCAGAGCTGTGGCCTCCATCACTCCCAACCTCAGAGCACAGTACAGCAACTGTGAACACACACACACACACACACACACACACACACACACACACACACACACACACACACACACACACACACACACACACACACACACACACACACACACACACACACACACACACACACCATGTATACATCACTTCAGGGGACATTACATTGACTTACATACATTTCCTGGAGACTTATCCTAACCTTAACCATAACCAACACATGCCTAACCCTTACCCTAACCCTAACCCTTACCCTAACCCTAACCCTTACCCTAACCCTAACCCTTAACCTAACCCTAACCCTTAACCTAACCCTAACCCTAACCCTAACCAAGTCTTCACCCTAAAACTAATGATCCCCTCATGGGGACCTCCAATTTGTCCCCATAAGGGAAGCCAGTCCCCACACGTGACTGTGTAAACAGATGTAGGTCCCCACAAGTATAGTAATGCTAGACCACACACACACACACACACACACACACACACACACACACACACACACACACACACACACACACACACACACACACACACACACACACACACACACACACACACACACACACACACACACCCCTCAAATACTGCTACCACAGTTATTTATAAATATGTATTAGAATCGTGTTTCTGTGTGAGCATGCTCATGGACATGGACGAGCCTGCAGCGTTGCTCTGTCATGGCTGCTCGGCTTGTACTCGTGCTTTTATCGATGTACTCGTGTCTCTTTTGTGTTACTTGAGAGAGAGATGCCTAAGAAATGTTGTTATACTTTGACAATATTCTTCTTCTTCTCCCAGCAATCACCACGTGGGGGGATGACAAAGAGGGTGGGCTCGGCTCAGATAGTTGTGGTCCTGTGAAGATGATTGTTTGTTCTACTTTCTGTACTCACCTTCATGAACAACAGCTCTAAGCCTCCGAGGGACTTGGATTGGAAGTGTAGACCTCCAGAACTACGCTCATGATTAACCTGGACCTCGGAGTGTTTCCTCTCCTGACTTTCGGACTTTCCCATTGGCTTAGTCAGCGGTTCAGTCTGTTGTTCATTTGGTCTGCCAACACCACTTCCAGACAGACACGACTTGATTTGATAACGCTACACTCCCAGACGATCAAATACAAGCAAATACATAACACAGCCAGGTTGCAATGAAACACTCCAACCAGCAGTCTGTTAGGGGCGCATTGAACATGTGTAAGCTAAGCTAATGCTAACCGAGATGTGATAGGCTAGTTCTGCTCAGAGCCCCAGGCCCATTGTGTGAGCACAGCTGTTAGAACACATAGCTTCTCTCTGTTTCGCAGTGTGTGCTTGAGAGCTTGTCATGTGTGTGGCGCCGCATGACACACGTCTGAGCTGTGGTGATGTGTGTGAGCAGTTTGATTTGTTTCTTTCAGTGCAGATTTTGTAAACATCATTTTTATCAACTTTCTATTCAGGTTGTTTTGATCGACATGTCTGTAGTTTTCTGTAACATTTCCTCCAAACTAAGATAATGTTCTTTTATGGAGAACACTCTAAATATCCTTGACCTTGACATAAGGTTAGACAGATTGCCGTAAAGCGACCTGAGCACAGTCATGCCCCCAGAGGGAACAGCTGTTTTATCACTCGACATGTCCTCTCGGCACATTACAAAGGTACAAACACAATACATGTGGCACAAGCTTCTTTTAAGGAACGTCATGTATTGGTTGTTTTGTTGCTACAGACGTATTGTTGGCTTCTTTTTTAACATTTTAATTATTGGAAATGTAAAATATGTGTATCATTTTGACCAGTTAATAACATTAGTGAGATGTGGACATTATGGACATTGTCCCAGACGTGAGGTTCAACGGACAGTCCAGAAAGGAACTGGAGCTCAGACAAGCCTTTCACTGCAGAGTAACCTTCAGCTGCCCTCCTGGACCGTTCTGGGCTGATTGGGAACACATATGCTTTATGAATACAGAGGGAGATTAAGTGCAGTTAGGACGCCTTCTGTTAAGGAAGGCTTTGGCAAGGCGAGAGAATAAGGGGCGGGGTCCATTTACAGATGAGATTCATTCTTCTGGGGGAAAAACTGACAACATGACGAGACTTGTACTTTTTTTTCTTCACCCTGCCCAATAATCAGACTCAGGGAGGGGGGGTGGTGGGAGGAGGGAGACGGCGCTGACTTTCTCTCTCTGCAAGGGCGTCCCAGTATGTGGAATCATTCAGAAGGGGGTCTTTCCCCACAAATCACAACACTAATCCTTAAACTCTCCTCTCAAACCGCCTGCTTTCCTTTGACCTTCAGCTTGACCTTCACCTGCTGTGTGTTGCGTGGCTGTGCACTTATGTGAGTGCAGGCATGTGTTTCGCGCAATTATTGACGTGTTTATGAAGAACTTCCTGGATGTCATCTCCACCTTCAGTTTGGAGCGAGGGGGCGAGTGCATCTCCTGTTACAGCTCCTGTCTCTGCAGCTTTGGAATCATCAATAGTTGCCACTAACCCGCCCCCCCCCTCACTAAATGTCTCACATGCACACACATGCACTGTTATATATAGGGTTGCTGCAGATGTATCGATTGAGTGTGTGTGTGCCGTGTTAGGAAGAAAGGATGGTGAAATATGATGTTGAAGTTGACAGCCATTGTTGAAACAAGCAGGCAGCTGGGGGCCGGGGGGGGGGGGGGGGGGGGTGGAGCAGGCGGGCGAGGAAAATGAAATAAAGACAGAGACGAGAGGGCCGAGAAAAGGAATCAGGAAAACATGAAATGCAGGAAGGAACGCGGGGCGATTAGTCCACACGAAGCTGGATGGCTGAATGAAGGATAGGGCGAGTGCTGACACCCAGAGGACAGAAGCAGTCAACTGCATGGAGGAGATAACAGGCGGTGAAAGGAGAGGGGGGGCAGAGGGAGATGGAGAGAGGGGGGGCAGAGGGAGATGGAGAGAGGGCGGGGCAGAGGGAGATGGAGAGAGGGGGGGCAGAGGGAGATGGAGAGAGGGGGGCAGAGGGAGATGGAGAGAGGGCGGGGCAGAGGGAGATGGAGAGAGGGGGGGCAGAGGGAGATGGAGAGAGGGGGGCAGAGGGAGATGGAGAGAGGGGGGCAGAGGGAGATGGAGAGAGGGGGGGGGGAAGAGGGAGATGGAGAGAGGGGGGGCAGAGGTAGATTGAGAGGGGGGGGGGCAGAGGGAGATGGAGAGAGGGGGGGCAGAGGGAGATGGAGAGAGGGGGGGCAGAGGGAGATGGAGAGAGGGGGCAGAGGGAGATGGAGAGAGGGGGGGGCAGAGGGAGATGGAGAGAGGGGGGGCAGAGGGAGATGGAGAGGGGGGGGCAGAGGGAGATGGAGAGAGGGGGGGGGGGGAGATGGAGAGAGGGGGGGCAGAGGGAGATGGAGAGAGGGGGGGCAGAGGGAGATGGAGAGAGGGGGCAGAGGGAGATGGAGAGAGAGGGGGCAGAGGGAGATGGAGAGAGGGGGGGCAGAGGGAGATGGAGAGAGGGGGGGCAGAGGGAGATGGAGAGGGGGGGCAGGGGGAGATGGAGAGAGGGGGGGCAGAGGGAGATGGAGAGGGGGGGCAGAGGGAGATGGAGAGGGGGGGCAGAGGGAGATGGAGAGGGGGGGCAGAGGGAGATGGAGAGAGGGGGGGGCAGAGGGAGATGAAGGGAGACAGGAACAGAACGAGGGAAACCATTTTGGCACTGATAAGAAAAGGGGAAATTAAAAGAGTTATTCTTAACTGAGCACAATGTTAGAATGTAGCATCAATCACGTGTTGTCCTTATAAAGAGAGCATTATGTGTTGCTATTCTCTTTTCTTCACAGCAGTGAATATGCACTACGGGGGGGGGGGGTCTTGAAAAGACGTGCCACTGATGTCATTGCATTCTGAGTGGATGTAGTGAGAAATGCATCAGTTTATGATCAACAGGATTCACTGGACGGCCATTGTTCTTGCCCCGTGGACAACATGATGTGGACTGGTGCCAGTATGCCTCCTGGGTATTGCTACGGTGCTCTCGAGCAAGGCACTGAACCCCCACACTTCTCCATGGGCACATCATAGTAACTGCCAACTGCTTATAGTTGAAATACACACTCAAAGAACTCAAATTGAAAGCAATAATATTATGTTAAAAAAAAATCACTGTCAACTTAATATTATTGCTTTCAACTGACCTAATACCGTTATGTGAAATCTGTCGACATAAAACATTTCATTCTTACATGTTCAGTGCCGTGTTCATGTGTGATTAATAAAAGGTGATTTGATTGGAATACTCCATTGTGTTTTTGACAGGTCTGATAGCCCGTTGCACTTTCTAGGTGATTCCATGAAATGGAAAAAAAGAGTCAATCGATCAGTCTCTGCAGCCTCGAGAGCGCCTTGCACCAAACAGCCCCCCACCAGGGCACGGAGACACCCAGCCAGGGCACGGAGACATCCAGCCAGGGCACGGAGACACCCAGCCAGGGCACGGAGACACCCAGCCAGGGCACGGAGACATCCAGCCAGGGCACGGAGACATCCAGCCAGGGCACGGAGACATCCAGCCAGGGCACGGAGACACCCAGCCAGGGCACGGAGACACCCAGCCAGGGCACGGAGACATCCAGCCAGGGCACGGAGACACCCAGCCAGGGCACGGAGACACCCAGCCAGGGCACGGAGACATCCAGCCAGGGCACGGAGACACCCAGCCAGGGCACGGAGACATCCAGCCAGGGCACGGAGACACCCAGCCAGGGCACGGAGACACCCAGCCAGGGCACGGAGACACCCAGCCAGGGCACGGAGACATCCAGCCAGGGCACGGAGACACCCAGCCAGGGCACGGAGACATCCAGCCAGGGCACGGAGACACCCAGCCAGGGCACGGAGACACCCAGCCAGGGCACGGAGACACCCAGCCAGGGCACGGAGACACCCAGCCAGGGCACGGAGACATCCAGCCAGGGCACGGAGACATCCAGCCCGGGCACGGAGACACCCAGCCCGCACGTCACACATATCAAGACAGCAACATCAACTGATTCTGTGTCTCATGGGTTCACTCTCTAACCAGCACCAATCTTATTGGACTGAAGCTGCCCATTGAAAATACATTGACCACGTGTGATGGCTGGGGGTGTCCAATTGAAGCTTGCTTGTAAAGGTTCTTAAAATATCAACAGTGTGTGTCATTCATCTGGGTCGGTGTGAACGCAGTCCGAGACCTCTGAAGTGAACTAAACGACCGGACTCTGGTCCTCTAAAGTAGGTGGTCTCGGAGCGCTTGCTAGTGAACTCTGGAGCGGTTCATCGCTGGTGTGAACGCAGTCCGCACCAAAACACAGGAAGCGCAGTATTTACGCGTCACAAGAACGCGGATATCTTCAAAAACCTTTAGCGAAAGAGTCTTTCAAGACATCCGCGGTTGTTTAGTTAAAGAGTGAAGCAGAATTAAGTGTTGAACAGTGTCGTGTAAAGTGAAAACGCTCCGTCAACTACATAAAAGTAAGAACACCTGTCGTCGGTGAGACGCCCTCCTCTGCAGAACGTCTCTCGTTATGTTAAAATGCTTTTTAACGGACGTTGTCTGATTATATAATCGTATGCGCGGGCCGCTAGCGTCTGTTGATCTCCAGACTAACAGCAGCATGAGAATAACCTGCTGAAAGGGTCGATGCTCCATGGCGGAGGCTCCGGTAGAAATTGCCGGGATTTGCGTTTTTACCCCCTTAATGTCTGACCAATGGGTGAACAGCATTTCTGTGCACATGACTTGTGTTTAAAGTTTAGTCCGTTTGAGTTGTGCCGAACCGAACCTTCTGGAGAGTGAAACAATGGAACAAACGGTGGCCTGGTGCGCACCTGAGAGCGGACTATTCGGTGTGAACGCACCCTGAGTCACAGGGAAAGATTATATATCAGAATGTAGATACACACACTACTTACTCCCCCCCACTACAGCTGTATTTAAAGGACATGGTTTATAATAACCTGGGAATGTATGTTGTTATTGTGTTAACCTTCTGTTTTCCTACATCCCAGTTGTGAGTCATTGCAGATCTGTGGGAATGAGGTGACATTGAAGTTTGGCGCAGCAAGCATGCCGACAATCAGACCCACACTTTAACCAGATGAACTAAACCACTTTATGTGGGGGTCAACACGAACGCGAGCGCATGTGAAACGTAGACACAGATTGATTATGGCACAGGAACACTTAGCATGGCTGGAACTCCTCTTCCCTGCCTGGCAGCACGTGTGTCGCCTCCCTTTGCCATGGTGGACTTATTTTTCTTGGACTTAAACATTATTTGTATTGGGAACACTGGACAATAATACAAATACTTTTCATAAAAGAGTGTCCTCGGTTCAAAAGTGATTCAAATCCCATTTGAGATGTTGTCACACGGACAGATGGCAAGTTCTCAGCCTGTTTCTTTGGATTTATATTATTTTCAGTGAGAAAGACTTTTGAGCAGCATGGCGAGCATTCCTCTCCATTGGAATCTGAATTATGTTGGGCAGGTTAACAGCTCCTTCAGGCTAGATTTCTTTTCAGGTCACACACAATGTCCTCCGACTACAGAATCCTTTCTCTGGTCAGACATATTCCAATAATATGAAAACACAGGGACTATCTCAAACCGGGGGGAACATCGACTACATGTCCACACATAAGCCCTCCTCAGACAGGAATGCTCAACAGTAGGCCGTAGAAATAGAAGCTCTTGGGCTTTAAAACATAAATGTCCATTAGCGAAATGCACTGTATCGGCTCCACGAAGACATGAGTCGACAGCAAGAGCCACATGTCTGCACAAATTGAAGACATGTTACACAAAACGTGCGGTTGTACTGCAGCGAATTGGAAAGCAAAGACATCAAGTCGGTAGAGTTTCCAAAACAAGTTCCGCTGTGTGTCTCCGTAACCGAGGTGATCTCTGGGCCCATACTCTCGGCTCCGTTACGGGTAATATAGCACCAACACATTGCACAGGGAGCAGGGGAATATATGTAATTGATGTAACTAGTTTGTCTGTCTCTGTTTCCTGGTGTCATGTTGAAAGTGTCCCCTCCCCCATGTCTGTGGCTGTTGATTGTGTGCACCTGGTGCCCTGTGCTGTCTCCTCCCCCCCACCTGTGTCTAGTTGCTGATTGGTGTGTGTGTGTGTGTGTGTGTGTGTGTGTGTGTGTGTGTGTGTGTGTGTGTGTGTGTGTGTGTGTGTGTGTGTGTGTGTGTGTGTGTGTGTGTGTGTGTGTGTGTGTGTGTGTGTGTGCGGTCCTGGTGGCTGCAGGCTGAGCAGCAGCAGCAGGATTGAGGCTGTGTGTTGTGTTCATGCTGTACTAAATGCCCACACCGGGTTGTATTTGGGACGTGCTGCCTCTGCCTCGCCTCCTTGGTCTGGGCCGCTCAATTGTCAGCTTCACAGTCTCCAATACTTCATGTCTTCTAATGTCAATGATCATGTCATTGGTTTTACATGTGTTCGGTTGTAGATAGGACTCCTCACACCACCTGACAAAGTTGTCGACGACCGGACTGGTCTCATTATCCTGGAGCCTACTAACAATAAGCGCATACTTTGAAATGACGTGTGATTTATATATTTGTACGTGCTTCATGTAGAGCTCGACACAACAATATGAAAGTAGTACAGTGATGCTGAGGCTCTCGCAACATCCACATCCAAAACGACAACATCTGCTTAAAAAAGAAACTACTGGTATTCGGATGCTGTGATGTTACCCTACTTTCATTAGCCGTATGAGTCTAAATGTATATACACATATGCACTAAGAAGTATTTAAGTACATTCATGAGTAAACAAATGTATCGGTGTGTGCATATGTACAGTATTGTTGTATGTCTGTATATTGTGTTGACCCATGATGGCCGGTCGGGTGTCACCCAGATGAAACACCATGAAGCGACTGATGGACCTTGGATGGCACCATTTATTAATAAGCTATTCAAATAAAATGAGCAAACTGTGTTCAACTTAGCCAGGTGCTCATGTAGTCTTCCACGTCTATAGATACAGAGGCTGCGGGGTAGCAACAACGCCGGCGCTGTGAGGGTTCCGTGCATGTGGTTATTCGTGCACACCGACGCTCTGCCTCTGTCGTCTCTGTGACACTATGACGCGTCCAGTTCAGGAGGTCAATGCGCTGTGCAGGACTGTGACTCAGGCGCCTTTAAAGCATGCGTCAAGCGGCCAGCACGTGGGAAGTGTTGGTCAGGAAGGAGCTTTATTAAATAGGAAACTAAATGGATGCTTATTGTGATCCACTCACAGACCAATCCCACGCTCTCCAGCAGATTGATGAATCAGCACGAGTCTGAGTCAGTCAACACCCAAGGAGCCTCACACCATTACCCCCCCTCCCCTTCCACAGCGGCCCCCTCTCTGAAACGCTCAGCCCAACCCATTGTCTATAAATACATATCATGGGCCGCTCTTTGGTTTCAGGCGCAGGTCAGCCAAGCAGACATTTCAATTCCGAAGATGAATGCCCCATTTCAGAGGCAGCGATAAGGAGAGGCTGAAAAGCCCTTCCACTGCGGGGATCAGATGCCTTCTTTCTTTCTCTCCACTCTGACTGACAGCTCGCAGGAATAAGGCTCTGTACTGCTTTGTGTCCTTCTCAACACACATCCGTCTTGGTAGGAGGCGACTGCTGATAAAGCGTCCGTGCTCAGACTGCGTCGGGCGTGCGGCCACTCTAGTGCGAATGCCTGTCAAACATCTCGGCTGCAGTTCTGTGGAAGTCTCTGCCAGCCGGGCTGCCAAGTTGTTTGCATGATTTTCACAGCGGGTGAGAGCTGATGGAAAGCACTTTCTCTGCAGCCGCGTGGTGTGTACAGGTTGCCCCCCCCAGAAACCTCTCCGCACCGGGCATCAGGCTAGAGTGTTCGTGTGGGAGCTGCCAGAGCCTCTGCGTCAGTTTCCTCCACAGACTTGAGTGGATTCCCCGCCGCCTCAACATCCATGGCTATTAAGACTGAACATCGCCCCCGCTGTGCTCCGGTGTGTCCTTAACTCTCTCCAGCTTTTTCACTCACTCAGATGATGCATGCGTCATTGTTTTTTCTCCTCAGCGTTTCTTCAAGGTACTCGGGAGCGCATTTAACAGCTCCACCTAAAGCCCGTACGGCACGTTGCCTCGTATGAAATATATGCAGAGGCGTCCAGGGATCACTAACCTGTACGCCCCGGATCCACTGGCTCACATGCAAACAGATGCAGGCACGCACACACACACACACACACACATGTGCACACACACACACACGCACACACACACACACACACACACACACACACACACACACACACACACACACACACACACACACACACACACACACACACACACACACACACACACACACACACTGATCTCTGAGCAATGAGGTTTACTCTGCCCACGCTTTATAACTCTCTCATACATCAGAAGCCCTTGTCTCCCCACACAGTGTGGGATGTGACTGCATTGTGACTCAGAGACGCAGCCTGAGATAAGCTGAGAGAAATGTATGAAGAGGTGGCAGGGGGCCGCTGGGGGACCATCCTGGTGGGCCATCAGGTGGGCCATCCTGGTGGGCCATGTAGGGAGAGCCTGTGGGGGAGGAACATGCAGCTGGAGGTGTGACGGTGAAGTGCTCAGCTCCCGCCTCTGCTGAGGGCGGTGCAGCTATAAACCTCACAAATGAGTTTCATGTCAAGTGCACTCGGAATGTATGCATCCCCTTCACTTTGTCAGCCTACAGCCTTATGTCCAAGTGGATTACACTCATCACAATACCCCATAATGACAAAGTGAAAACCGTTTTAAAATAATTGTTGCAAATGAATTAAAAATAAAACACTCAAATATCACATGTCCATAAGTATTCACACCCTTTACTCAATACTTTGTTGAAGCACCTTTGGCAGCACTTACAGCCTCAAGTCTTCTGAGCATGCTACACGCTTTGGGCAGTTTCTCCCTTTGTTCTTTGCAGATCGTCTCAAGCCCCCTCAGCTTGGATGGGGAGCGTCGGGGCAGAGACATTTTCAGATCTCTCCAGAGATGTTCAATCGGTTCTAGTCTGGGCTCTGGCTGAGGCACTCAAGGACATTCACAGACCTGTCCCGAAGCCACTCCTTTGTTATCGTGGCGGTGTGCTTAGGATCCTTGTCCTGTTGAAAGGTGAACCTTCGCCCCAGCCTGAGGTCCAGAGCAGGTTTCCATCAAGGATCTCCCTGTACATTGCTGCATTCGTCTTCCGCTTGATGCTGACGGGTCTATCACCGCATATAGACAGGTGTGGTCCTTTCCAAGTCATGCCCAATCTATTGAGTCTACTACAGGTGGACTCCAGTAAGTGATAGAAACATCTCAAGGATGATCAGTGGAAACAGGATGCGCTGGAGCTCAATGTTCAGTGTCAAAGCAAAGGGTGTGAATACTGATGGACATGTGATATTTCACTTGATTATTTTTAACACATTTGCGAAACATTCTTTAACAACGTTTTCTATTTGTCGTTATGGGGTATCGTGTGTGGGATGTTGAGAAAAACAAATACTTGAATCCGTTTTGAAATAAGGCTGTAACATAACACCATGTGAAAAAAGTGAAGGGGTATGAATACTTTCCGGATGCACTGGAGCTTCACATGTCGGTGGAACATTCCGGCACTCCGGTTCACATGAGGGTCTTTCAGGGTTTGATCTAGACGTGTGGTTCCAAGGCACAGTTCTTCTGTGCCGAGGTGCTGCTGGGTCGAGGCCCGCTTCACCTCCTGAGCCACAGCCGCCATGATGCAGAAACAGATGTAGCAGTATTGGTGGCGGTACGGCGAGAGTCCCAAAGAAACTACTGGCAGCTCATTTACACAAATAAAGGAATAATGGTTTGACAGAGAAATGCCAAAACAAATAGCCAAAAAGCAATCCGTGAGCTTCTTTCTGGACAGCAACCAGCGGGAAGACCTCGAGGAAACTGACCTCGACTATCTTTCCTTTCCTTTTATATTATACATCTTATGTCAAACCAGTGATTTTTTGTTTTAATTTGGATAGCATGACCATTTTGAACCCTCTTTGTTCTTACCCCAAAAGGTACATCTGTTACCTTACAGTGTATCACTTGAAGGACGAATCTGTCTCTAAGACTGACTCGTGTACTGGCTCTGAGGTCGGCTGATAGTCCCAAGAACAAAGAAAAAGACCAGGGGAGACCGAGCGTTCTCATCGGTCGCCCCCGGGCTCTGGAACGACCTGCCCCCTCATGTCAAATTGTCGCCCACTCTTGAAGCTTTTCAGTCCCGCCTAAAGACCCACCTCTTTTCCCTCGCGTACCAGTCAGTCTGAGCTGTGTCATACCTATGTGTGTGCTTTCACTGTCTGTCCATAGCCTTTATGTGCCTGGTATTTATTCTTATGTGTGCTATCTATTCATGTAATAATATATTATTATAATGTTATGTTCATTGTGAAGCACGTTGGCAAACCCTCTGTCGTTTTTAAACTGTGCTATATAAATAAAGTGGATTGGATTGTATGAATATTCATGTATTGAGACCAGCATGTGCTTTACCTGTCTGCCATCAGTTCGTGTTTCCTGTTTCAGCAGGGCGTAAACATGTGTGTTCCCAGTGTGGTGAAGAACAACATGGCAGGCCTGCACCGAGCCAGCAGCTCTGGCTGCACAGACTGAGTGTGAGCCAGACCTTATCACACAGGCTCCAACATCTGGTGAGCATCCTGAACCAGAAGACTGCTTAAGAATGCTCCTTAATCGGTGCTGACTGGACATTTTCAATTAATTAAAAATGAGTGAACTTTAAAAAAAACAAAAGCATGTTTTTCCAAGGGATTTACGACTGCATTAGGAGGGACTGGGTTGGATCAAACAAACCTACAAAAACCGTGGCTAAAGTGCAAAAACTAGAAGCATCCACATTTAGGTGAATACCTTTAGTTATAATTGGACACTGGTGTGTGAAAAATGTGTCTAGACGAGGAACCACGGAGGAGCTTTGTGTCCTCTTGATGTGGAACATTTCCTTTCATTCTTGAGCAGTATAATATCTGCACAAAGGTGTCGTGCCAGACCGAAGCACAGCCCTAACTTTAGCCTCAAAGGTAAGAACGCAGGGAGATATTAGAGGGTTCTTTGGGGAAACCTGGCGTCTCATTACTGGATGGGCTGCTTTGTGTCTGCAGTGATTATGGCTCTAGAAGCTCACGGATGAACCTCCTGTCTGTGCTGCAGCGCGTCGCTCATTAACAATTGTTCTGCTGACATCAGCAGCCAGACATTTGCTTTTTATTAAAGAGCCTTTGCAGCAGATGCTCTGCTCTGCTGTCTTCTGGTGCTTACGGCTCCAGTGTTACACAGGGACCCGCCACAATGGAAGGGAATGCATTTCCACTTAGTGGCCTGGAAGCTGACAAACCGGCTTCTGAATATACCTTTTCATTTTGTTCCAGGCAAACAGCGCACCACAAAAATGTCAGCATGAGGAGTGGTGATTCACAATAAATGGAATCAATGTAATAGCTCAGACGACTGAGCACTTCCAACATGGCCTTTTCAGTGTTTGCATTCAATTTTTCAGTGTTTTCATTCTTCAAATCGAGATGTTCCATCTGTTTAAAAGGCTACAATACAATGCTTCACAATTGGAAGGAAAAGCAGGCACAGAGGCAGGAAGTCCACCTCTCAGGCAGTGCAAGTCAACAGAACGCTCATCCACAAAGGCAGACCGTACAGACGAAAGTCTTGAACTCACATGGAGACATCATAAGAATGTCCCAGAAATCTATTTTTGTGACATTTTGAAAATAAAAGGACTTTTTCCGGAATATAAACATTAGATATACATGTTTTAACCACTTCACCGTCACCATGGACGTATGTCTTCAGAGAATGCAAAGAGAGATGCCACCGGTGAACATCGTCTGGAGACTGAACCTGGAGATGAACTTGATTGGATGCAGCTCTGTGTAGAGTGCAGTCTTAGTCATCGAAGCATTGTTTATCAGAATCCCAAATCCTCTATTGGTCCCCCAGCGGAGACGTTTACCGATGATTATTTACTAAGATTGCATATCCAATACCCACTTCAGGCAATTCCCAGATTGAGCATCTTTAGAATGGGGAATCAACACATTTGTACTCAACGAAAACGGCACTGTTTTCAGCCTGCATGGGATCGGCTTCACACGACAGACGTGTTGGTTTGGTTGGTTTGTCTTTTCATTTAGTGGAGACATAAGCGGCCTGCCTGCTCACAACACTGCAGCCCAACACCTGACAGCGATGCCGGTTATTGTTCTGGGGCCATTACTTCCTTTTGTGTTGCTAATAAACGTTTAGTGTGGCTCTGCGTTCGGATGGGAAACCATACTTATCGTTTTCTTAGAACAATGGAACGACAGGTGAGTTTTACAATTGTATCTGTCTGACAGTCGACTTTCTGCAAAGTTCTTTGTGTTTATTTATTTCAGGAATAATTCATTTTTAAAATAATATGAGATAAGTTAAGATAATGCTAAGATAAAAATGATATTCAGAACGTATTCAGTCTTTGAGTAACTTTTGTATTGTGGAGTTACAGATGAAAAGACTGATGTCACAGCAGGGTCTGGAGAAACGTGTCCCTGCTTTTATCTTCAGTAGACTCGACTACTGCAAAGGTGTCTTCACAGGTCTCACTAAAACTATTAGGAAGCAGCAGCTGATTCAGAACGCCGCTGCTCGAGTCCTCACTGACACTAAGAAAGTGGATCACATCACTCCTGTTCTGAAGTCTTTACACTGGCTTCCTGTGTGTCAAAGAATAGATTTCAAAATACTGCTGCTGGTTTATAAAGCACTGAATGGTTTAGGCCCAAAATACATTTCTGACCTCCTGCTAAATGATGAACCATCCAGATCTCTCAGGTCTTCAGGGACGGGTCAGCTTTCTGTCCCCAGAGTCAGAACTAAACATGGAGAAGCAGCGTTCAGTTATTATGCTCCAAATATCTGGAACAAACTCCCAGAAACCTGCAGGTCCGCTGCAACTCTGACTACTTTTAAATCCAGGCTGAAGACTTTTCTCTTTGTCGCTGCTTTTAATTGAACTATTCACATCTTAGACTGCACTGTAACTTTTATCCATGTACTTTTTCTTTTAATGCTTATTTTATTATCTTTTCTTTTTAATGACTAATTTTAAATGCCATTTTCTGAATGTCTTTCATTTTTTGTAAAGCACTTTGAATTGCCTTGTGTTGAAAAGTGCTATATAAATAAACTTGCCTTGCCCCGCCTTGCCTCGCCTGGCCGCGCCTCGCCTGGCCGCGCCTCGCCGCGCCTGGCCTGGCCGCGCCTGGCCTGGCCGCGCCTCGCCTGGCCGCGCCTCGCCGCGCCTCGTCTGACCGCGCCTCGTCTGGCCGCGCCTCGTCTGGCCACGCCTCGCCTGGCCGCGCCTGGCCTGGCCGCGCCTGGCCTGGCCGCGCCTCGCCTCGCCTGGCCGCGCCTCGCCTGGCCTGGCCGCGCCTCGCCTCGCCTGGCCTGGCCTCGCCTGGCCTCGCCTGGCCTCGCCTGGCCTCGCCTCACCTGGCCTCGTCTGGCCTCGCCTCGCCTGGCCTGGCCTCGCCTCGCCTCACCTGGCCTCGCCTGGCCTGGCCTCGCCTTGTGACTTCTTGAATTGGAGCCGTGCTGTACGCTAATGTTCTGATCTGTGAATTCATCTCAGTTCCTGTCACTGTATTTCTCAGTGTAACTGTTGGCTGGGCGTTGCTGTACGTTTCACTTTATTTAAAACTGAAATAAAAGAAAGCATGATTATCCAACAACATTGCTGGTGCTCAGATTGAGAGGTCACATTCAGATTGTTGTACAGATTTTAAGAGTTTTAAAGAGTTCTATAGTTATAACATGCCTGTGTTCCCTCCAGAGGGAGTTCACTTCTGTAACACACTGCCATCAATATGAACCACTTGCACTCCTATTGGCTAGAGCTCCAACACATTGTACATGATAGGCTTAGGGAGGGACATCTGGTTGACCAATCACAACAGAGCCGATCAGCTAACCAACCAGAGCAGACTGGGCTCTGGTTTCAGACAGAGGGTGAAAGGAGGTGCTGCAGCACAGACAGTACGAGAACAATAAAGAGCTTTTTGAACATTAAAGCATTGAGACACTGATATGAACCTCTTTAAGTTAAGTGAGAACGTATTCACTGCTCCACCCTTAAGCACAACCTCACTCTGACTGGTGGCTGTTGTTCTGCGTCATGTCTTCAGCTTTCCATTCGCTCTTCTTCTGCTGACCGCCTCCTCTCAGCTGCGCATGTCAGCGACCACAGAGTCCAAGCATAGTTTTGAACAATCCAACTGTCCATGCGTTGAAAGAAACCAAAGTGAGCTCCTACACTGAAAGCAGGAGCTTGAGCACAGGATGGCAGCGCTCACACTACAGATACAGATCACACGAGTGA
This sequence comes from Pseudochaenichthys georgianus, assembly GCF_902827115.2. Taxonomy (NCBI): domain Eukaryota; kingdom Metazoa; phylum Chordata; class Actinopteri; order Perciformes; family Channichthyidae; genus Pseudochaenichthys; species Pseudochaenichthys georgianus. Next base: position 2,739,319 of record NC_047518.2, on the reverse strand, counting down.
TCCGCTCAGGAAGCGAGCCCACATCTGGAGAGGAGAGACGCTGTGCTCGGCGCCGCTGGGCGTCCGGGCTGCACCGTGCCACAACATCATGCATTGTCATTTCTGTTAAGAGTAGATTGAGCAATATAATCTTCAGTGAGAGGAAGGCGATGGAAAGATAACGTCATGCTGCACATGAATGAGAGTGTGACCATGCACGAGCTAATCGTGGTGTGATGCTTTGATGGGAAGTAAATGGATCTCAACACAGAAGAGCTCTAAACACGCATTCAGGCGACCTTTCACCTCCACTTCATTAATGCATGGTTGCAAGATAACAATGTGAGTTCATTGATTTAGATCAGGGGTGGGGAACCTTTTTCCTCTCAAGGGCCATTTAAATGTTTTCAACATCCTCCGAGGGCCGTACAAATTATTGACCTCTGCTTAAAAAAACAAAAATCACAGCCCATTTATTTCTTCTTTCTTTCATGCTGTGCAAAGAAAAAGCAACCTCTTAATCCAGATATCTCACCATGACTCACGTATGCATGCACGTGCACAGTTGTGGCATGACCACCAAAACAGAAAGATATTGGACACAAATGTGCAAATGTATTTAGTTTCCTATCCATGTGGACATGATTTAAGTGTTGAAGTTAAAGGCATCAATCTGGTGCACTTTGAGAGCAACATTAAGAGATCTATGGATAATCTCTCAACACCCAGATGAAACAGAACTGTAAGCAGATTTACTTTTTCTTTATGGATATTTTACAAATCACTCCCCTTTAAAACTGTATTCTTGTTTATTAATAACAACTTTTTTTACTGTCATATAGTATTTTATACCTGTTTACTTTATTCTCTTATTATTTTATAACTATAATGATCATATAAAGATGTGCCTTTACCTCACTGGTTGTAGAAAAGGCTTCTTATATTCGTTAGCATAGCTAGCTAACCAGATGCTAATAACAACACAGTTATTGACTGTCTGATCAGTGTGACAGATGAACAGATCCCCACTGGGCTTTCAACTAAAGACACAGCCACGCAGAAACTGCGGCATGTGTACGGCTCCTTATCTGAAGTGCCGAGCCACGTTCTGGTGCTCTCCGTCAGAACTACACCCCCCCTGTCAGACGAGACATATACCACGTGATGACACGTTAGGCTCGTGTTGTGTTCATGGACCCTGACCTTGGCCAGGAAAAACAGGCACTCGCTTGTTTAATTTTTTTGCGGTCTAGATTTCTAGATTTTTTTTCTTTTTTGCGTGTGTTTATAAATTACCTCGAGGGCCGTACCAAATTGTCTCGCGGGCCGTATGGGAGGTTCCCCACCCCTGATTTAGATAAACATTTTAAGTTGCAAACATTAATTTATAAGTTGTGTTGACGTAATAATGTTGGTAATTACATCAACTTAATATTGTGTGTCATTTGAACTCTGATTTCTGCGTTAAGTGACTTCAAACTAAATTCAAGTTGTAGTAAGTAATGCAATGGCTTGATAACTTCATTGTTCTCCACCTTGAGTTAAGGGTTTCAAGTCCACTCCCACTTAACATGCCGGGACAAGTTCCCACAGTTAAGACAAATAGAAATATACAAAGGACATTTTAAGGTAAGCATCATCTTTTGCCATTGAAATACAGCAGATAGCCTTGTAGTTGCACTGTATGGGAAAACTAGCAGCCTTTGAACTGTGAATAGCTCTGTGAGAGGATACAAAGTAGAGGCTACTGAGAGAGTACAAATACTTTGGTTACTATTGTGATATCGCTTTTTATTCAAAATGAATCTCGGTGAAGCAGATCAAGGATGCTTCTTAAGGTAGGATCCTTATTTAGAGTTGTCATTGAAATGCAAGTTGTTGGCAGTCACCCATTCAGAATATATTCATTTAGGTCATTTCTCTTTTTTTCCTTTTTCAAAAATAGCACAATACAATTGAAGTACGCAGAGAACTATAGCCATCCGCTGCCTTGTCGTGTACCTCGGAGAAAAGGAAGAGGACCTTTTCAAGGAGTTTAGCGACGTAATTACAAATCTTGAAATCAAATCAAATCCACGGGCACAGTGACACAGGACAAAAGCACTGCTCTCTGTCAGCTACATGTTGAACCATATTACACTTTTGGCCACACCCCCATCAATAATATCTTAGCAGCGTTCAGCATGGATGGGTGTTGACAGCGATGGCATGGGAAAAGGATTGTGTAACATTTGAAAAGTGGCTTCTGCTCTTCACTTACCCAGTTCACATATCGTATGGAACCTGCAAACAAGATGAGAAGATGCACTAAAACGTGCACGGTTGTGATTGACAAAATCTGTCCACATGCATTCAAACACGGCAAAGTACTCAAAAGCACCTCTGTGTGTCTTCAGGACCACGTTGCCATGACGACACACACATACAGACTCAATAGGTGAAAACAATAGCTGCGTTGCTTTAGCAGCTGGTAATAATGGCTCTGAATTCGCTAAGAGTTTAAAAAGTATGCAGTTACCTAATTCCTTATCTCTGATGCGCTAACCTATTATTTAATGTGCTTCAAAAGGACATGAATATGGCCTTCATCAGTGACCGGTCCACCCAGGGTCTGACCGCACGATGCAGCCATCGTGCTCCAGGGAAACAAATGAGAGCATTCTGCGTTACATGTGTTCGTACTGTTTGAAACAACGACTGTCGGCAGTGCAAACATCTTTGTTACATCTCTTGCCAAATGGATGTGAGATCTGCAGACTGGCGGCCATTGAGAGTTTGTTTCTGTAGTTTCACAAATACTTTACAGATGTTACACATTTGGCACTGGTTTTAAATCTGCAAAGGCCTCTAACTTCATGTGATGGCAGCATGTATTTGCTGTGTCCCCATGTCCCACGGTAATACGGCTAATGTGGTTATTTATTATTTGTGGGGCAATTTAAATTTGTGTTATTTATCTTTTTTTCAAGATTGAAATGAAGCTCAGCGCAAGTTCTCTCAGGAAGACGGGGTGTGATACATTCACTCCCCAGCTGCATATAATCAGCTCATCACAGGCGTCTCTTTAACCTATTACATTCACCTCATTCTCCAGCAGCCAATCAGCGAGCTGCAGCCACACTATACAATGGTTCTCCTCTCTCCTGCAGTCAGCTGTGAGTTCAGGTGTTCAAGCACCTTATCATACTGTATGGCATGTGTCAATACATGTTCAAGCTAAATGAATTCTCTCCTGATTGAAATAAACAACTGCAGTTCAAAATAAAAAGTGAATTGCCTAATATTTTTGTTGTGGAATCAATTAATTTCTTTCTTTAAAGGCAAAAACATGAACAAGCTAAGAAAAAAAACTATTGAATACAATATATTTGGAGCAACTTAATTTATAAATGGTTGTTCACAATGATGGTAATTAAGTTCATACAACTTAAAATTCCTTTTAAATCATACGGTAAAACAAGTTGGAGCAACTTCATCTTTGGAGCAATCAACTTAAAAACTTGTATCGCGAATGAGGGTAATTAAGTACATACAACTTAAAATTATTTTTAAATCATATGGTAAAACTAGTCGGAACAACTTCATCTTTTGAGTAATCAACTTCAAAACTTGTGTTTATGCTCCAATTATGAAGTAAGTGGTAATTAAAAACACCTCTGACTGTAGAGGAAAAGCCTTCTCGCCTAACTCAAATAACTTTGTTGCTTCAAGACAATTTCATTAGAAGTTGTCTTAACTCAATAAACATCGATGCAAACTCTTGCGTTGATTTTCTTTGTTGAGCCAAGGCATCTGTTTTTAGAGTGAAGGAATGAGGAGCGGCTCTGGTTGTTGATTATAATCCCGTTTAATTGCACGGAGCGATCTGAGATACTGGCATTACATGTCTAATGCTGATTATGTTTCTATTATGTATGATTGGTGTGACTGAGGCACGAGTCACTTCGGTGTAAACAATACTATTAAAACCTGTTAAGCCCCCGCCGGCGATTTTCCAGAGATATGGCAAATCCACCCAAATGACAGGTCTTTTTTTGTTGCTAAATCTCTCTAAAAAGGTCAAAGGTCACTTGTTTTGCATCAATCTTGATACAGGGTACTTATTATATGTTATAGTTTGGATTCCTAATGCTTTTAGTCTACCTTCCCATCATTCAAGGGTGGTTTTCACTATAAGTCATGTTTTTTTTTTGGACGGAAACTATCATTTACATTTTTTTACTATGTTCAATCTGAATTTCATTGCTTTGCTTTCATTGCTTTGCTTTGAGAAAAAAGATTATTTTATGTACCCCTTTTCGAAGGGAAGATCTGGTCATTTGTTCTGGGAATGTCATTTTCGAGCCGGAGACCTGAAAAACAGGCTCAGGGCTTAACAGGTTAATGAGGGTGTCTGATGACCTTGGCTTTGGTTTAAGACTTGTAACACAGAGGGAGTGACTTAAACATGTTTTGGTTCCTGCAGATTAACTGGGTTTGTAATGATATCCCTGATGTTCTGGCCAGGGAACAGAGGCGCGGGAAGGTATTTTGAGTGGGGGTGCTGTACTCCAGTGAACACTATTACGGGCACTAATAGAGCACGTGCACAAAAGCGCGAGCACCAGGGGCGCTACAGTGGAATGTTCTACTGCAACACTCCCCACACGCAAACACACAGTACACCCACGACTGTTACAATGAAGGCTCGATAATCAGCTCAGGCAGGGGTAAAGTGCTATTTTTTATGAGTGGGGAGCGGACCTCACCTCCTCTAGGGGGGTCCGGGGGGATGCTCCCCCGGGAAGATTTTTTTTAAAATATTGAAGTTAAAAGCATCAATCTGGTGCACTTTGAGAGAAACATTAAGAGATCTATGGATACATCTCAACACCCAGATGAAACACAACTGCCGCGGAAATAATCTTTTGAATAATTTGTGACCAAACCGTTTGAGACCCACTGAGATAACTTAGACTAAAGTTAACTATCTAAACACTCAGAGAGTCCTTTAGCTCACCTGAGCCTCTCAGTCTGAGAGGAGAGCCCTCCTCCAGCTTGTTGTGGAACAAACAGCAACAGCTCCGTATGTCCGTTAGTGCAGCTAGCTAACCAGATGCTAACAACACAGTCCCTGCTGCTGGCACCGGTCCCTCTCCCTCTCTCCCTCTCTCATACACACTAAATGCGCTATTTCTGCACACACACACACACACACACACACACACACACACACACACACACACACACACACACACACACACACACACACACACACACACACACACACACACACACACACACACACACACACAAGCTTGAATGACACAAGCACACTTTTATTTCCATGCAACTCTCTGATTGGTCTGGTGTCTTGCCTCTGTTGCATTCACTGAACACGGGAAATTACAGTCCTTTCGTCCTCTCTAGTGTCATGATGAGGTTCACGTAAAGCACGGTTAATGTATTGTATTATTGAGGTAGAATTGTCCGGGGCTACAGAACAAACATTCGGGGCAGGCCACAATATTATTTTACCAACAATGTGGAATTGATTGGCTCCATATTACACAGATTATGCACAGCGGGAGCAGCAATAACCGTCAAATAATAATTCAGACAGGGGAGCTCCTCACCCCCTGCCTGCCGCTAGGGGGTGCTGCAGCGCCCTCAGCACCCCCCTTCCCGCGCCCATGCCAGGGAACGTTTTGTGTGGGTTATCTCTCTTTCTCTTTCCAGTCTGCATTTCCACAAGCATGTGATATTTGGAGAACAATATAATAAATGATATCAAGTTTGCATGTTTTAGGATTCCCCTAAAAGACACCATTGATGTGATAGTCATGACCCTGGGCCCTCTGTCCTCCAGCTGCTGCTTCACATTGACTCAAACATCATGTGACCACTTTTATTTTCTTGGGCTCTTATTGGTTAAACCTGACTTCAGGTCATTAAAACTCATTTGTATGAGTATAGTCTTGTCTTCCCTTGAGCTCCTTATTGGGTCGTCGTTGCTTTCCCATGCCTGTCCCTGTTGCTTTCCCATGCCTGTCCCTGTTGGTTTCCCATGCCTGTTCCTGTTAGTTTCCCATGCCTGTCCCTGTTGCTTTCCCATGCCTGTCCCTGTTGCTTTCCCATGCCTGTCCCTGTTGCTTTCCCATGCCTGTTCCTGTTGGTTTCCCATGCTTGTCCCTGTTGGTTTCCCATGCCTGTTCCTGTTGGTTTCCCATGCCTGTCCCTGTTGGTTTCCCATGCCTGTTCCTGTTGGTTTCCCATGCCTGTTCCTGTTGGTTTCCCATGCCTGTCCCTGTTGCTTTCCCATGCCTGTCCCTGTTGCTTTCCCATGCCTGTCCCTGTTGCTTTCCCATGCCTGTCCCTGTTGCTTTCCCATGCCTGTCCCTGTTGGTTTCCCATGCCTGTTCCTGTTGGTTTCCCATGCCTGTTCCTGTTGGTTTCCCATGCCTGTTCCTGTTGGTTTCCCATGCCTGTCCCTGTTGGTTTCCCATGCCTGTCCCTGTTGGTTTCCCATGCCTGTTCCTGTTGGTTTCCCATGCCTGTCCCTGTTGGTTCCCCATGCCTGTTCCTGTTGGTTCCCCATGCCTGTCCCTGTTGGTTTCCCTGGGCCCCTGCACCTCGTGTTCCTGGTTCTGTTCCTGTTCCCCGCTTTGTGCATTTTCCTTGTTTTCTTGGTAATCTTATTTTTTGTGGATTAAAACTTGCTTTTTGTTCAAACTACTTAACCTCTAGTTGTGTACTTCGTTTGGGTCCTGCCTTCCTTCCAACCCCCACATTATACATACATTTTAATATGATAATATTTTCTTCGCAAATGTTTTCACTTTATCCTCTTCAATATTGCATTTTTTTCATTTAAATATTAGGACTTTATTTATTATTTAATAAAATACAACTTTATTTTCCTATTATCACAACTTGATTCTCATGATATCAGAGACTTGACATCTCAGAGAACACATATGTTTTTTACTTTCACAATTTTAAACATGAGAAAGAAGAATACATTTAGTTGAAACCCATCTGATCTATTTGGGTCCAGGAGTTTAGAAATGAAAGAAAATATATGAAAGTATCATTGAGATGGATAGGTGCCACATGCACACCTAAAGATGTTCTTTTACATGAAATGAAAGATGTGATCTACAGGGAAATAATAATTAACATATTTGAAAGTAATACAGAATGTCTGTGAGCCTTGCTGCTTGAAAGGTATGTGTGTGTGTCTGTATTGTTGAAAGGATACCTGTTTTAATATGTTATTGAACGATGCAGGGCATATTTAGTGTCTCTAGATCTTTTTACATTTCTCCTGCTGCCCATTGAAAACATGTCCTTCAGAAATGCACTTCAAATCCTATTGTTTCTGTTCTTCCTGTGTTTCCTGCGCAGCGTAATGAAACAAGATACAACTGCATCCCATAGTGCCACGCTGTGTCGCTTAATGACGATAAAGGATCCTTGCATCCTTGAATACATCCTTTACGGTTTATTTGGCTAATTGTGATTTAAAGCACACTTTACTTTTGAAAAGTGATCTATTATTGTATTAAGTTCAGGAAATGAGGTGTGTGTTGGTCTGTGTGTGTACATGTCCTGCTTGTGCGTGCAGAGGTGTGTGTGCATGCCTTTAGAAGACCACACGGGATATGTCTGCACTAATGAGCTATATTCTTGGATCTGGCAGCTCTTTGCCAAGATCTAGTCAGTGTGTGTGTGTGTGTGTGTGTGTGTGTGTGTGTGTGTGTGTGTGTGTGTGTGTGTGTGTGTGTGTGTGCGTGTGTGTGTGCCCTACGTCTTGTGTGGGTGTGTAGTCTGACAGCGTGTCACCTCTGGGTGTCATTCCAGGTGACACCACCGTGGAGAGAGCCGTACAGCCGCCCCGCAGAGCGAGTGCCTGCTCTAAACAAGGACACAGAGGCACAAAGATGCAACAACACACACACACACACTCACAAACACACACACACACACACACCGCTTTGCTATCCCGCTCTGGTGCACAGCAGCAATAACCCCGAACATTTCAGCATGCTCCACGTAATTCATCTTCATTGTCAAAGAGCGTCAGTCGGCCGCCGCTGACTGTCCTCACGCCAAGGAGACTGGCAGTGCACACACTCTGATTGTCTCACACCATGTCACCTTTCAAAGACACGCCGCAGTCTCTCATTATAGAGCACTTTTCTGACAGGGGGAAGGACTTGATATTATCCTCGACTCGACTGGATTTCTCCTTAAAAAAGAAAATGTTTGATAAAGTGTAAAATAGAGGAGAAAGGAGTGAACGGTGACGAGCTGCCTGTCCGCAACAGGGACTCTTATCGTGCCATGACGTCATCCTGTAGTCACATGACTGATAAGGGGGGAGAGGTTCAACTGGTCTGTGCTCTAATCCGCACACTTTCCTTTATAGCAGGAAATTAATGACCTCTCTCACGTAGCACACACACACACACACGCACGCACACGCACACACACACACACACACACACACACACACACACACTGCTTGGCCATTGCTCATCCTAGAGCATTGCCTTTATCATCACTCGGTAAGTAGCGAAGGTAAAATTGCTTAATTAAAGCATGAATGTTTAATAAAGCCGCGTGGAGAGGGACCGGAGAGAGGCCGTCCGCCCGCAGGAAGCCAGGAGGAAGAGACAGACCATTCCTCATGTCGCTTCACACTGACTTTAAGTTCAAGTGAGTCCTTTGACAGAGAACAGGTGGAGCCGCTGAAGGCCAGGCACTTCTTCAGCGGAGGGTCATCGCCTTAAACAGTTTTAAAATGCTAAGTTGTTCACTTCTGTAGAGGCTGGGTCTGTCAGCTCTGCAGCGAAACTGTAACCTTAACCCCGGGCTGGCTCTGTTTGATGGCCTGCTTTAATATGCAGGCTCGGTCTCTAAATGTCTTGGATAGGCACTACATATATTCTCATTCAGGCTACCACAAAAGGCCATCAACTGGCATTTCAGTGCACTTTATATGTTCTAGAAGGCTGACCTGCCAGATGTTTGGTTGAAGGAACATTTTAATGAAGCATGACCAACATAATATGTAGGCTATGACAGTACACCGCTGGGTAAGGACCCCTTATTCTGAACAGCATTGTCTGTTTTCAGTCTTTTTCAGAGTGCATGCAGCTGTATATTACTGCCACCAGAAAAATAGCTTTTTCTGAGCGCGCCCTTTTTCTTCGTGGCCGCTCCGTGCGTTAACATATTTAAACTTCTCAGGAAAAAGGGATATTGTAGCAAAAAGGGGAGAAGCTTGTTGACGGCATCTTTCAGACAGGAAGCACCATTAGAAAGACTCCAACGGTCATTGGTTAGATGCCATCGGCTGGGCGGACACTTTATGTCACTTTCATTTCTAATGACTGGAGAGAACCATAGTCATGTATGTTGGACTTGTAAAGATGAAGTGGCTACTGGGAAAAGAACTATAGGAAATGTGGAAGAAATTGAAAGACTTATTCATAGCAATAAGAGTAGCAATTATGAAACACATTCCATGGAACTGGTTACAGATAATAACTTGAATCTGGTCAAATAAATGTATGGAATATATAAATGAACTGACGATCTGAAAACAAGTCGTTACTTTTGATGAAGGCTGAGATATAGAACACAGAACATCACTAATGACCCTGTGGTCGGACAATTATCTGTATACATGATGTGTTATCTGTTAGCTGTTTCTTATCAGTTATGGTTAATCCTTTATCTTTTATTTGATCTGTGGATTGGTATTTCAGTCTGAACTGTATCTTGATTGTTGTGTACGCCCTGTAACCAAACGCTGCTAGTTTGTCTTACAGCAGCGATAACACAGTGTCTGGCTGTAACAGAGACAGGCTTTGGTCACCGCCTGCTGGGCCTCTCTGACAAGGAGCTATGAGGAGGACACTGCTGCCATCAACTGCCACCTCAGCACCCCTTAGCAACCTGACGTGCCATTGTTTGTTAAAGAACATGTTTAATAAAGGAGGACCACATTGTATAGAGGCTACTCCTTATCTGTGTTCATATTAGTGCAGCATCCAAAAGCAATCCACATGGCCACACACAGTAAGAAGGGTCGTTCCGCCCATCAGAACGTGTGCTTTGACCACATGTCTCTGTGCACTGTAACACCGGTGTATCCTAACCCAGCCGTTCTTTCAAAAGGAGGCACAGCAGCAACGCGCTAAGGATGCCACATGCCTGACATTGGTCCATCCTTTAAAACGTTGACCCAATCAGAGCTGGACTCGGCGTGTCTGCTAGAATACTTCTCCCTGCATTGTTTAACATGATCGTAAATCAAACTGATCGGACATGGAAATATATAATTGTGACGTTTATATTCACAGCTCTAATAATTGCACTGATCCTCGGTGAGGTGAACACGAGGCGACCACGCCACCAGGACCACGTGGGGTAATTGTTTTCCTTGCCTCCATATGAAAAGCTCTCAGACAGCCTCCCTGCAGGCGGGGCGAGCGCTACACCAGCACCGAGCCACTTCCTGCCATCTCCCGTCAGTGTCCTGCTGCCCACTCGCTGCACCCTGTGGTTAACACCGCACCTCGCTGCCTCCACACGCACACACACGCACGCACGCACACACACGCACGCACACACACACACGCACACACACACACGCACACACAATCAGCTTTATTCCCTCCCTCGGTCAGCCACCCACAGTCAGTCACGAGGGACCAGTGTGTGTCATTTACGATAATACTGTGCTCTGTGTGTGTGTGTGTGTGTGTGTGTGTGTGTGTGTGTGTGTGTGTGTGTGTGTGTGTGTGTGTGTGTACACGCGCATGGATGCAGAGGTGGGAAGCAACTAAGTACATTTACTCAATTACTGCATTTAAGTACAATTTTGAGATACTTGTACTTTACTTGAGAATGTCCATGTCATGCGACTCTGTACTTCTACTCCTCGACAGGTTGTGGTGGCTGTTCTCTTCCAGCCGCCTCCCTGGTGTGTTCCCCCCCCCCTGTCTGTGTGGGCGTGGTGGCTGTCACGCCTGGCTCCCGGCTCAAACCTCCACCTGCTGCAATCAGCTGGGCACCCTCCTCCACTACACACCTGATTCCCATCGGCATTTACGAACGCCATGTCAGCGGAGGCTCCACAACCGGCCAGCGCCAGATCGTTGTTTAACCCACGGCGGTAACACTCTCAGCCTTCTTCGTATCATTAGCTATTTTCCTCAACGCCGTATATTCTTCTTCGTGTTCTTCTTGTGCTCCAGGGTCCCTCTCCGGACGCCGTGCTGCCATCACCAGCCGCCGCCAGTCGCCATGTCCAGCCGGGTTACTCCTACTCTCTCCAACACTGTGCCTTGTCCTGCGTTTGGGTCCTCTCGGATAACGTAACACAGGTCAGAGGTACATGGTGTACTTCTACTCCTCTACAGGTCAGAGGTACATGGTGTACTTCTACTCCACTACAGGTCAGAGGTACATGGTGTACTTCTACTACTCTACAGGTCAGAGGTACATGGTGTACTTCTACTCCACTACAGGTCAGAGGTACATGGTGTACTTCTACTCCACTACAGGTCAGAGGTACATGGTGTACTTCTACTACTCTACAGGTCAGAGGTACATGGTGTACTTCTACTCCTCTACAGGTCAGAGGTACATGGTGTACTTCTACTCCACTACAGGTCAGAGGTACATGGTGTACTTCTACTCCACTACAGGTCAGAGGTACATGGTGTACTTCTACTACTCTACAGGTCAGAGGTACATGGTGTACTTCTACTCCTCTACAGGTCAGAGGTACATGGTGTACTTCTACTCCACTACAGGTCAGAGGTACATGGTGTACTTCTACTCCACTACAGTTCAGAGGTACATGGTGTACTTCTACTCCTCTACAGGTCAGAGGTACATGGTGTACTTCTACTCCACTACAGGTCAGAGGTACATGGTGTACTTCTACTCCACTACAGGTCAGAGGTACATGGTGTACTTCTACTCCACTACAGGTCAGAGGTACATGGTGTACTTCTACTCCACTACAGGTCAGAGGTACATGGTGTACTTCTACTCCTCTACAGGTCAGAGGTACATGGTGTACTTCTACTCCACTACAGGTCAGAGGTACATGGTGTACTTCTACTCCTCTACAGTTCAGAGGTACATGGTGTACTTCTACTCCACTACAGGTCAGAGGTACATGGTGTACTTCTACTCCACTACAGGTCAGAGGTACATGGTGTACTTCTACTCCACTACAGGTCAGAGGTACATGGTGTACTTCTACTACTCTACAGGTCAGAGGTACATGGTGTACTTCTACTCCTCTACAGGTCAGAGGTACATGGTGTACTTCTACTCCACTACAGGTCAGAGGTACATGGTGTACTTCTACTCCACTACAGGTCAGAGGTACATGGTGTACTTCTACTCCTCTACAGGTCAGAGGTACATGGTGTACTTCTACTCCACTACAGGTCAGAGGTACATGGTGTACTTCTACTCCTCTACAGGTCAGAGGTACATGGTGTACTTCTACTCCACTACAGGTCAGAGGTACATGGTGTACTTCTACTACTCTACAGGTCAGAGGTACATGGTGTACTTCTACTCCTCTACAGTTCAGAGGTACATGGTGTACTTCTACTACTCTACAGTTCAGAGGTACATGGTGTACTTCTACTCCTCTACAGTTCAGAGGTACATGGTGTACTTCTACTACTCTACAGTTCAGAGGTACATGGTGTACTTCTACTCCTCTACAGTTCAGAGGTACATGGTGTACTTCTACTACTCTACAGTTCAGAGGTACATGGTGTACTTCTACTCCACTACAGGTCAGAGGTACATGGTGTACTTCTACTCCTCTACAGTTCAGAGGTACATGGTGTACTTCTACTCCACTACAGTTCAGAGGTACATGGTGTACTTCTACTCCTCTACAGTTCAGAGGTACATGGTGTACTTCTACTCCACTACAGGTCAGAGGTACATGGTGTACTTCTACTCCTCTACAGTTCAGAGGTACATGGTGTACTTCTACTCCACTACAGGTCAGAGGTACATGGTGTACTTCTACTCCTCTACAGTTCAGAGGTACATGGTGTACTTCTACTACTCTACAGTTCAGAGGTACATGGTGTACTTCTACTCCTCTACAGTTCAGAGGTACATGGTGTACTTCTACTACTCTACAGTTCAGAGGTACATGGTGTACTTCTACTCCACTACAGTTCAGAGGTACATGGTGTACTTCTACTCCACTACAGTTCAGAGGTACATGGTGTACTTCTACTACTCTACAGTTCAGAGGTACATGGTGTACTTCTACTACTCTACAGTTCAGAGGTACATGGTGTACTTCTACTCCTCTACAGTTCAGAGGTACATGGTGTACTTCTACTCCACTACAGTTCAGAGGTACATGGTGTACTTCTACTCCACTACAGTTCAGAGGTACATGGTGTACTTCTACTCCTCTACAGTTCAGAGGTACATGGTGTACTTCTACTCCACTACAGTTCAGAGGTACATGGTGTACTTCTACTCCTCTACAGTTCAGAGGTACATGGTGTACTTCTACTCCTCTACAGTTCAGAGGTACATGGTGTACTTCTACTCCTCTACAGTTCAGAGGTACATGGTGTACTTCTACTCCTCTACAGTTCAGAGGTACATGGTGTACTTCTACTCCACTACAGTTCAGAGGTACATGGTGTACTTCTACTCCACTACAGTTCAGAGGTACATGGTGTACTTCTACTCCTCTACAGTTCAGAGGTACATGGTGTACTTCTACTCCTCTACAGGTCAGAGGTACATGGTGTACTTCTACTCCTCTACAGTTCAGAGGTACATGGTGTACTTCTACTCACTACAGTTCAGAGGTACATGGTGTACTTCTACTCCTCTACAGTTCAGAGGTACATGGTGTACTTCTACTCCTCTACAGTCAGAGGTACATGGTGTACTTCTACTCTCTACAGTTCAGAGGTACATGGTGTACTTCTACTCCTCTACAGTTCAGAGGTACATGGTGTACTTCTACTCCACTACAGTTCAGAGGTACATGGTGTACTTCTACTCCTCTACAGTTCAGAGGTACATGGTGTACTTCTACTCCTCTACAGTTCAGAGGTACATGGTGTACTTCTACTCCTCTACAGTTCAGAGGTACATGGTGTACTTCTACTCCACTAGAGTCAGAGGTACATGGTGTACTTCTACTCCACTACAGTTCAGAGGTACATGGTGTACTTCTACTCCACTACAGTTCAGAGGTACATGGTGTACTTCTACTCCACTACAGTTCAGAGGTACATGGTGTACTTCTACTCCTCTACAGTTCAGAGGTACATGGTGTACTTCTACTCCTCTACAGTTCAGAGGTACATGGTGTACTTCTACTACTCTACAGTTCAGAGGTACATGGTGTACTTCTACTCCTCTACAGTTCAGAGGTACATGGTGTACTTCTACTCCTCTACAGTTCAGGAGGTACATGGTGTACTTCTACTCCACTACAGTTCAGAGGTACATGGTGTACTTCTACTACTCTACAGTTCAGAGGTACATGGTGTACTTCTACTCCTCTACAGTTCAGAGGTACATGGTGTACTTCTACTCCTCTACAGTTCAGAGGTACATGGTGTACTTCTACTCCTCTACAGTTCAGAGGTACATGGTGTACTTCTACTCCACTACAGTTCAGAGGTACATGGTGTACTTCTACTACTCTACAGTTCAGAGGTACATGGTGTACTTCTACTCCTCTACAGTTCAGAGGTACATGGTGTACTTCTACTCCTCTACAGTTCAGAGGTACATGGTGTACTTCTACTCCTCTACAGTTCAGAGGTACATGGTGTACTTCTACTCCACTAGAGGTCAGAGGTACATGGTGTACTTCTACTCCATTACAGTTCAGAGGTACATGGTGTACTTCTACTCCTCTACATGTCAGAGGTACATGGTGTACTTCTACTCCTCTACAGTTCAGAGGTACATGGTGTACTTCTACTCACTACAGGTCAGAGGTACATGGTGTACTTCTACTCCTCTACAGTTCAGAGGTACATGGTGTACTTCTACTCCTCTACAGTTCAGAGGTACATGGTGTACTTCTACTCCTCTACAGTTCAGAGGTACATGGTGTACTTCTACTCCACTACAGTTCAGAGGTACATGGTGTACTTCTACTCCTCTACAGTCAGAGGTACATGGTGTACTTCTACTCCACTACAGTTCAGAGGTACATGGTGTACTTCTACTCCTCTACAGTTCAGAGGTACATGGTGTACTTCTACTCCTCTACAGTCAGAGGTACATGGTGTACTTCTACTCCTCTACAGTCAGAGGTACATGGTGTACTTCTACTCCTCTACAGTTCAGAGGTACATGGTGTACTTCTACTCCTCTACAGTTCAGAGGTACATGGTGTACTTCTACTCCACTACAGTTCAGAGGTACATGGTGTACTTCTACTCCTCTACAGTTCAGAGGTACATGGTGTACTTCTACTCACTACAGGTCAGAGGTACATGGTGTACTTCTACTCCTCTACAGTTCAGAGGTACATGGTGTACTTCTACTCCTCTACAGTTCAGAGGTACATGGTGTACTTCTACTCCTCTACAGTTCAGAGGTACATGGTGTACTTCTACTCCACT
This sequence comes from Pseudochaenichthys georgianus, assembly GCF_902827115.2. Lineage (NCBI taxonomy): Eukaryota > Metazoa > Chordata > Actinopteri > Perciformes > Channichthyidae > Pseudochaenichthys > Pseudochaenichthys georgianus. Next base: position 2,723,690 of record NC_047518.2, on the reverse strand, counting down.
ACAGTCAGAGGTACATGGTGTACTTCTACTCCACTACAGTCAGAGGTACATGGTGTACTTCTACTCCTCTACAGTTCAGAGGTACATGGTGTACTTCTACTCCTCTACAGTTCAGAGGTACATGGTGTACTTCTACTCCTCTACAGTCAGAGGTACATGGTGTACTTCTACTCCACTAGAGGTCAGAGGTACATGGTGTACTTCTACTCCATTACAGTTCAGAGGTACATGGTGTACTTCTACTCCTCTACATGTCAGAGGTACATGGTGTACTTCTACTCCACTACAGTTCAGAGGTACATGGTGTACTTCTACTCACTACAGGTCAGAGGTACATGGTGTACTTCTACTCCTCTACAGTTCAGAGGTACATGGTGTACTTCTACTCCTCTACAGTTCAGAGTTACATGGTGTACTTCTACTGCACTACAGGTCAGAGGTACATGGTGTACTTCTACTCCTCTACAGTTCAGAGGTACATGGTGTACTTCTACTCCTCTACAGTTCAGAGGTACATGGTGTACTTCTACTCCTCTACAGTTCAGAGGTACATGGTGTACTTCTACTCCTCTACAGTTCAGAGGTACATGGTGTACTTCTACTCCTCTACAGTTCAGAGGTACATGGTGTACTTCTACTCCTCTACAGTTCAGAGGTACATGGTGTACTTCTACTCCTCTACAGTTCAGAGGTACATGGTGTACTTCTACTCCTCTACAGTTCAGAGGTACATGGTGTACTTCTACTCCACTACAGTTCAGAGGTACATGGTGTACTTCTACTCCTCTACAGTTCAGAGGTACATGGTGTACTTCTACTCCACTACAGTTCAGAGGTACATGGTGTACTTCTACTCCACTACAGTTCAGAGGTACATGGTGTACTTCTACTCCACTACAGTTCAGAGGTACATGGTGTACTTCTACTCCTCTACAGTTCAGAGGTACATGGTGTACTTCTACTCCACTACATTTATGAGGTACATGGTGTACTTCTACTCCACTACAGTTCAGAGGTACATGGTGTACTTCTACTCCTCTACAGTTCAGAGGTACATGGTGTACTTCTACTCCTCTACAGTTCAGAGGTACATGGTGTACTTCTACTCCTCTACAGTTCAGAGGTACATGGTGTACTTCTACTCCACTACAGTTCAGAGGTACATGGTGTACTTCTACTCCTCTACAGTTCAGAGGTACATGGTGTACTTCTACTCCACTACAGTTCAGAGGTACATGGTGTACTTCTACTCCACTACAGTTCAGAGGTACATGGTGTACTTCTACTCCACTACAGTTCAGAGGTACATGGTGTACTTCTACTCCTCTACAGTTCAGAGGTACATGGTGTACTTCTACTCCACTACATTCAGAGGTACATGGTGTACTTCTACTCCACTACAGTTCAGAGGTACATGGTGTACTTCTACTCCACTACAGTTCAGAGGTACATGGTGTACTTCTACTCCACTACAGTTCAGAGGTACATGGTGTACTTCTACTCAGTTCAGAGGTACATGGTGTACTTCTACTCCACTACAGTTCAGAGGTACATGGTGTACTTCTACTCCACTACAGTTCAGAGGTACATGGTGTACTTCTACTCCTCTACAGGTCAGAGGTACATGGTGTACTTCTACTCAGTTCAGAGGTACATGGTGTACTTCTACTCAGTTCAGAGGTACATGGTGTACTTCTACTCCACTACAGTTCAGAGGTACATGGTGTACTTCTACTCCACTACAGGTCAGAGGTACATGGTGTACTTCTAATCCACTACAGTTCAGAGGTACATGGTGTACTTCTACTCCTCTACAGGTCAGAGGTACAGTGGTGTACTTCTACTCCTCTACAGGTCAGAGGTACATGGTGTACTTCTACTCCGTTCAGAGGTACATGGTGTACTTCTACTCCACTACAGTTCAGAGGTACATGGTGTACTTCTACTCCACTACATGTATGTAATCCCTTTAGTTACTTCACAGATCTGGATGAATGATGTGAAATATAATCAAGTGTTGAATCAGACTTTAGTTCCACCTGGAGTAAATCCACCAGCTACCCTGCAGTCTACAAAGTACTTCAGACTAGCTGCACCTCCACCAGCTACCCTGCAGTCTACAAAGTACTTCAGACTAGCTGCACCTTCACCAGCTACCCTGCAGTCTACAAAGTACTTCAGACTAGCTGCACCTTCACCAGCTACCCTGCAGTCTACAAAGTACTTCAGACTAGCTGCACCTCCACCAGCTACCCTGCAGTCTACAAAGTACTTCAGACTAGCTGCCCCTTCACCAGCTACCCTGCAGTCTACAAAGTACTTCAGACTAGCTGCACCTTCACCAGCTACCCTGCAGTCTACAAAGTACTTCAGACTAGCTGCACCTTCACCAGCTTTGAGAACACTTTCATGATCAATCATTATAAAACATATCATATATATTATTCTGAAATGGACCAATCTGCACAACGACTACTTTCACTGTCGCTACTTATTTTGATGCTCATATTTTTATTTCAGGAACATTTGGAATGCAGGACTCTTACTTGAAACAGAGTATTCCTACACTGTGTTACTTCTACTTTGACTCAAGTACAAGATCTGAGTACTTCTACTTTGCAGTGCAGTTAAAGCTCACAAGGAAAAACATTGAAGTTCCAAGTCCTACTTCCCTGGCTGCTAGTTTAATACACGTACCCAGCTATCTTTGTCTTACAGAATATCAACACCATGAGTATCCAGTCAGTTCACGGCATGATCAAGAGGACCGATGTAGTGTTGGAGGAGGGACCCGTCCATTCCTTTGACATTTGCTCAGTGGCGCCAAAACTGCCAGACCTTCAAGAACTAACTTCTGTTCTTCTGCCTCCGCCCGGCCCACACGCCCAGCGGCTAAACCCCGCCTCGTGGCCAGTGTCGGTTCACTCTGATGATATCAGATCAGGGCTATTCAATTGTTCTAATTGGGAAGAGATTCACCAGGAAAATGTAATCCCAATGTAAGGTCAAAAGTATTGTTGGGCACTCTCAAGGTCAGCTAAGAGGGCAGTCTTCAGAACAAGTATGTTTTAGGAATGTAACAATGAGAACTAGACTTGTTTATTGTCTCTGTTGGACAAACTGTTCATTTGTAAAAAGAGACAATTAAGGTAGGTAGCATGGGTCCATCTAGTCCGAGAAGGCAACTACACATATGATAAAAAGACACGACACACACACACACACACACACACACACACACACACACACACACACACACACACACACACACACACACACACACACACACACACACACACACACACACACACACACACACACACACACACACACACACACACACACACACACACACACACACACACACACACAGGTGTGTCAAGCTGATACACCTGTGTGACACTCGTCATGTAGTTCACCAACACTCACTGGTCAGCCTCATGCGGACCCCCCCCCACGAGCCCTTTCCAACACACAGCCGATCTCATAGCCTGTTGACAGAGTGTCGCTGCTACAATGCAACACTCCCATTACAGGAATCAGGGTTTGAGGAAATAAGTACAGAACACAAATAAAAGAATATTCATTGCTCCATGTAGTAACGGTAACTGAGTTACTGAATTTAAAAAGTAATGTGTTAGAGTACTAGTTACTGCCAAAAGTAACGCGTTAGTCCCAACACGTCCAGTAAACAACATCAGGCAAGAGAAAGCTGCATTTTCAAAACCTCATTCGCGCATCTTAGGGTGAGCTGTATGTAAATAGAATCACTTTGAAGGATATAGCCTCTCAAATCTGATAAAGAGCTTTACATTAAACTTTGTTGGCCAATTTGGGGGATTTATTTGTTAAAAATGAAGATGTCTGTCCAGCCAGCAACATGATGATGTTCTTGTTTTGTTTGCAGGGTGACACCTTGTTATAGGAGCCTTATATCTGTGTCCGGTGCAGACAGTAACTCGTCACTCTGCTTGTAGGCCTATTGTTCAAGCTGTAATCATTACTCTACATATACAAAATGTCTGAAAGTGCATTATGTACAGCCGAGCACCCCCTGATGCTCCCATTGTATTGGTACGTCGTTATCAGACCGCCTTTACCTTTAGATAGCTTTGCCATTCATTTCTGGCTCGTTCTCAAAGCTATTACAAACGTGTCTCTTTTGTTCAGATTGAGTCATGTGCTTTCTCATCTCCTCACATCTCTCTCCTCCATCCTTTAATCACTCACTGCCTCCCCTGCTGTCCGCTGAGGGCTAACAAATAAATCCTTCCTCCTGCTCCGTGCCAAACCACGTTTCGTGACACAACTCAAACACATCCACTCATTGGAGGGCTACCAATATCTCTGGACCATCGGCCAATTTGTTGTCCCAAAACCTTTAACTTTGACCATTTGAATGTCAGAACATTCCAAAAATAGCCCTGACATCACCATTCCTCTTAACTTAAAGGTTGCAGATTTCTCACACTGCCCAGGAGCTGAATTCACACAATTAGCCACGCTCATAAAACATAGACTTCATGTAATCAGGCAGGTTTATGTATTTCACTTTTTTAGGACTTTCTGTGAAGCCGCTAATTGTAAATATTTAGAATTTCATTGTATAGGATCTGCTTTAATATCTCCCACACATTCTGCTATTCAGAGAAACTGTGACTTAATTAAAGCTGGAGTGATATTGATAAAAACTGGAACAAAACACAACCTTTAAATTGGATCAAGAGGTCATTTTAGAATCCGTGTAGGTTAAGCACATCTCACTGATCATCTTATTGACACAGTGAGACAGAGAATCAAGCTGTTCTGTATCGGTCATACTAGAGGCTGACCTCGTCTGATTGTATACTGGAAGGAACATTGACCGCATCAAACTAAGGTCAACATTTATTAATCAAAAGTGTCATTGCTTATTGTCAGCTAATATTTTCAACAATGATGTTGTTGACAGTGATACTGGAATGTATTGATTAAAGAGTGCTCTCCTGCTGATGTTCAGGTGCATATCAGTATGTAGTGTCTCTACTTTAAAGAGTCCTCTCCTGCTGATGTTCAGGTGCATATCAGTATGTAGAGTCTCTACTTTAAAGAGTCCTCTCCTGCTGATGTTCAGGTGTATATCAGTATGTAGAGTCTCTACTTTAAAGAGTCCTCTCCTGCTGATGTTCAGGTGTATATCAGTATGTAGTGTCTCTACTTTAAAGAGTCCTCTCCTGCTGATGTTCAGGTGTATATCAGTATGTAGAGTCTCTACTTTAAAGAGTCCTCTCCTGCTGATGTTCAGGTGTATATCAGTATGTAGTGTCTCTACTTTAAAGAGTCCTCTCCTGCTGATGTTCAGGTGTATATCAGTATGTAGTGTCTCTACTTTAAAGAGTCCTCTCCTGCTGATGTTCAGGTGTATATCAGTATGTAGAGTCTCTACTTTAAAGAGTCCTCTCCTGCTGATGTTCAGGTGTATATCAGTATGTAGTGTCTCTACTTTAAAGAGTCCTCTCCTGCTGATGTTCAGGTGTATATCAGTATGTAGAGTCTCTACTTTAAAGAGTCCTCTCCTGCTGATGTTCAGGTGTATATCAGTATGTAGTGTCTCTACTTTAAAGAGTCCTCTCCTGCTGATGTTCAGGTGTATATCAGTATGTAGTGTCTCTACTTTAAAGAGTCCTCTCCTGCTGATGTTCAGGTGTATATCAGTATGTAGAGTCTCTACTTTAAAGAGTCCTCTCCTGCTGATGTTCAGGTGTATATCAGTATGTAGTGTCTCTACTTTAAAGAGTCCTCTCCTGCTGATGTTCAGGTGTATATCAGTATGTAGTGTCTCTACTTTAAAGAGTCCTCTCCTGCTGATGTTCAGGTGTATATCAGTATGTAGTATCTCTACTTTAAAGAGTCCTCTCCTGTTGATGTTCAGGTGTATATCAGTATGTAGTGTCTCTACTTTAAAGAGTCCTCTCCTGCTGATGTTCAGGTGCATATCAGTATGTAGAGTCTCTACTTTAAAGAGTCCTCTCCTGCTGATGTTCAGGTGCATATCAGTATGTAGAGTCTCTACTTTAAAGAGTCCTCTCCTGCTGATGTTCAGGTGTATATCAGTATGTAGAGTCTCTACTTTAAAGAGTCCTCTCCTGCTGATGTTCAGGTGTATATCAGTATGTAGTGTCTCTACTTTAAAGAGTCCTCTCCTGCTGATGTTCAGGTGTATATCAGTATGTAGAGTCTCTACTTTAAAGAGTCCTCTCCTGCTGATGTTCAGGTGTATATCAGTATGTAGTGTCTCTACTTTAAAGAGTCCTCTCCTGCTGATGTTCAGGTGTATATCAGTATGTAGTGTCTCTACTTTAAAGAGTCCTCTCCTGCTGATGTTCAGGTGTATATCAGTATGTAGTGTCTCTACTTTAAAGAGTCCTCTCCTGTTGATGTTCAGGTGTATATCAGTATGTAGTGTCTCTACTTTAAAGAGTCCTCTCCTGCTGATGTTCAGGTGCATATCAGTATGTAGAGTCTCTACTTTAAAGAGTCCTCTCCTGCTGATGTTCAGGTGTATATCAGTATGTAGAGTCTCTACTTTAAAGAGTCCTCTCCTGCTGATGTTCAGGTGTATATCAGTATGTAGTGTCTCTACTTTAAAGAGTCCTCTCCTGCTGATGTTCAGGTGTATATCAGTATGTAGAGTCTCTACTTTAAAGAGTCCTCTCCTGCTGATGTTCAGGTGTATATCAGTATGTAGTGTCTCTACTTTAAAGAGTCCTCTCCTGCTGATGTTCAGGTGTATATCAGTATGTAGTGTCTCTACTTTAAAGAGTCCTCTCCTGCTGATGTTCAGGTGTATATCAGTATGTAGTGTCTCTACTTTAAAGAGTCCTCTCCTGTTGATGTTCAGGTGTATATCAGTATGTAGTGTCTCTACTTTAAAGAGTCCTCTCCTGCTGATGTTCAGGTGTATATCAGTATGTAGTGTCTCTACTTTAAAGAGTCCTCTCCTGCTGATGTTCAGGTGTATATCAGTATGTAGTAGTGTCTCTACTTTAAAGAGTCCTCTCCTGCTGATGTTCAGGTGTATATCAGTATGTAGTGTCTCTACTTTAAAGAGTCCTCTCCTGCTGATGTTCAGGTGTGTGTCTCTACTTTAAAGAGTCCTCTCCTGCTGATGTTCAGGTGTATATCAGTATGTAGTGTCTCTACTTTAAAGAGTCCTCTCCTGCTGATGTTCAGGTGTATATCAGTATGTAGTGTCTCCACTTTAAAGAGTCCTCTCCTGCTGAGGTTCAGGTGTATATCAGTATGTAGTGTCTCTACTTTAAAGAGTCCTCTCCTGCTGATGTTCAGGTGTATATCAGTTTGTAGTGTCTCTACTTTAAAGAGTCCTCTCCTGCTGATGTGCAGGTGTATATCAGTATGTAGTGTCTCTACTTTAAAGAGTCCTCTCCTGCTGATGTTCAGGTGTATATCAGTATGTAGTGTCTCTACTTTAAAGAGTCCTCTCCTGCTGATGTTCAGGTGTATATCAGTATGTAGTGTCTCTACTTTAAAGAGTCCTCTCCTGCTGATGTTCAGGTGTATATCAGTATGTAGTGTCTCTACTTTAAAGAGTCCTCTCCTGCTGATGTTCAGGTGTATATCAGTAGGTAGTGTCTCTACTTTAAAGAGTCCTCTCCTGCTGATGTTCAGGTGTATATCAGTATGTAGAGTCTCTACTTTAAAGAGTCCTCTCCTGCTGATGTTCAGGTGTATATCAGTATGTAGTGTCTCTACTTGAAAGAGTCCTCTCCTGTTGATGTTCAGGTGTATATCAGTATGTAGTGTCTCTACTTTAAAGAGTCCTCTCCTGCTGATGTTCAGGTGTATATCAGTAGGTAGTGTCTCTACTTTAAAGAGTCCTCTCCTGCTGATGTTCAGGTGTATATCATTATGTAGTGTCTCTACTTTAAAGAGTCCTCTCCTGCTGATGTTCAGGTGTATATCAGTATGTAGTGTCTCTACTTTAAAGAGTCCTCTCCTGCTGATGTGCAGGTGTATATCAGTATGTAGTGTCTCTACTTTAAAGAGTCCTCTCCTGCTGATGTTCAGGTGTATATCAGTATGTAGTGTCTCTACTTTAAAGAGTCCTCTCCTGCTGATGTTCAGGTGTATATCAGTATGTAGTGTCTCTACTTTAAAGAGTCCTCTCCTGCTGATGTTCAGGTGTATATCAGTATGTAGTGTCTCTACTTTAAAGAGTCCTCTCCTGCTGATGTTCAGGTGTATATCAGTATGTAGTGTCTCTACTTTAAAGAGTCCTCTCCTGCTGATGTTCAGGTGTATATCAGTATGTAGAGTCTCTACTTTAAAGAGTCCTCTCCTGCTGATGTTCAGGTGTATATCAGTATGTAGTGTCTCTACATGTCTCCATGCTTTACTGTTCAAAAAGCTCTTTATCTTTCTCATACTGTCTGTGCTGCAGCACCTCTTTTCACCCTCTGTCTGAAACCAGAGCCCAGCTGCTCTAATTGGTTAGCTGGCCGGCTCTGTTGTGATTGGTCAAACGCTTACTGATGTCCCGCCCCTTAGACTTTCACGTACAATGCTTTGGGGCACTAGCTAATATAAGCGCAATTGTTACATTGTGATGTCACTGTGTTACGGAAGTAAACAAAGTAGTAACAAACCGCTTACTAAACAGAAGACTCAATTGTTTGATCAAAACGTTGGCAAACCCTGGATTGTGTTTAACACGGTTCTTCAGTCAGACCAATTCTTCCTTTTCTGCAATATATGTGCCGACAAGTATGCTTTGGTAAGTAAGCTCATGAAAGCCAATCATTGAATGGCGAGGTTAACGTTACACAACAACAACTGCTTTAAGGGTAAGAGAAATATTTCTGTTCTGGTTGAAATGTGAAAAGGCAGGTCAGTGGTGGGACACACACTTTGCGAGAAGAATCTGCTGTACTGAGTCCACCTGCCACGCCCACTTCATCTCTTCACCATCCATCTGCCACGCCCACTTCCTCTCTTCACCATCCACCTGCCACGCCCACTTCATCTCTTCACCATCCATCTGCCACGCCCACTTCCTCTCTTCACCATCCACCTGCCACGCCCACTTCATCTCTTCACCATCCACCTGCCACGCCCACTTCATCTCTTCACCATCCATCTGCCACGCCCACTTCCTCTCTTCACCATCCACCTGCCACGCCCACTTCATCTCTTCACCATCCATCTGCCACGCCCACTTCATCTCTTCACCATCCATCTGCCACGCCCACTTCATCTCTTCACCATCCATCTGCCACGCCCACTTCATCTCTTCACCATCCATCTGCCACGCCCACTTCATCTCTTCACCATCCATCTGCCACGCCCACTTCCTCTCTTCACCATCCACCTGCCACGCCCACTTCATCTCTTCACCATCCATCTGCCACGCCCACTTCATCTCTTCACCATCCACCTGCCACGCCCACTTCATCTCTTCACCATCCATCTGCCACGCCCACTTCATCTCTTCACCATCCACCTGCCACGCCCACTTCCTCTCTTCACCATCCACCTGCCACGCCCACTTCCTCTCTTCACCATCCACCTGCCACGCCCACTTCATCTCTTCACCATCCATCTGCCACGCCCACATCCTCTCTTCATCATCCACCTGCCACGCCCACTTCCTCTCTTCACCATCCATCTGCCACGCCCACTTAATCTCTTCACCATCCACCTGCCACGCCCACTTCATCTCTTCACCACTTGAGCAGAGCTGACAGAAGGTCTCGCCCTCTCTCTGCTTTCAGTCCTTCTGCAGAGAGGGAGTGAAGGATGCTGGGAGGCAGCTGTTATCTCTGAACTGCTCAGTTACTGAGGATTCTGGGACCAAGCCGGGCCAGCTGTGTTCTGCCTGACCCAAGCAACAACCATCCATCCTCATCAGGCCCCCTCACCTGACACAACTCCCCTCTCAGCCTGTCAGCCTCTCCACTCCCCGACTGTGCCTATTGTCTTTCATCCATTCATCGCTCACAAGCCGTCTATTCCTCTCATCCTCTGCACAGCGGGCCATAACTGCCGGGCTCTCCCACCTATTCCCACACAGAATCCATTAGCCCACCCCTTTTTCATCTTCATCCCCCAATTCAAGCCATCCAGTCAAATATTCAGCGCCTGCTTGCCTTTTTCTATTTCAGCTCATCACAGGGTTCCATCTCCGCTCTGAAGCAGCATTATCGTCAGAAAGACGTTTCGCCCGTGTGGGTTGAAGCACACAGAGCTATAAAGCGTTTCCATCTCTACAAAAGCCAACAGTGGATGGTTCATTATTTTTTTTCACACCTGAGGGCACACACAGCCCACGCCCCGCTGTTGAACACCATAAGCGGGATTACATAAGGACCGTAACTAGCAGAGAGGAGGCTGGGGGATATTCGCCGCTCTGGAGAACGGAGGAGGATAAGGCAGGAGATACCCACCCCAACATCTTCTCTGCCTCACTGGCTTCCCACGACTGGCTCAGTATCAGCCCACGATCAGCCTGGAGAGGGACAGATTGGCGGTGGCTCAGAGGAGGAGGAGGACCGAGAGAAAGACCCTGGCTGATTAGGGGAAGCGACTGAGAGAGTGAGATGGTGGAAAGGTTAGGGGAGAGAGGGAGCGGAGAAATGTTCCTTCCCTCTGGCCATAGTCTTGATGAAGCCAGGATACAGATGTCAGGCCACATCCTCTCTGCCGGGGAGGGGGAGGAGGGGGGGGATCAAGCAGCAGATAATTAGACCTCAAGCCACAGGCCAGTATTCCATCGCAGCACTTCTCCTCCTATCTTCCTCTTTTGTCTCACTTTACCCCCCCCCCTTCTGAGAAGCCCCAGAGCTATTGGATATCAGCACTTCATTCTCCTCTGCTTCCACAGGTTTCCCGAGGGCCGATTGAGTGTCTCTGCCTGGACCGGAGGGATGGAATACAGTTTCGACCTCGCAAGGTCACCGAGCTGGCTTCCATCAGATGAAACCCTAAGCCTCCATTTGCCTCCTTCCGTCCCTCTTTATCTCCTCTACTTTAGCCAAAGCACTTTGCTTGCTTTCGGCCCAATGACACGCAATTATCCTCACTTTCCACAAATCATACACATTTCCACCGGCTTCATCGCTACGGCATATGCCACTTTCTGTCATTCCGCTGAGAGCCTGCTGTACTCCAAGGGTGACGAGAGGTCAGATAAACAAATACACTTCTCTCTGTTGAAGGCACACGCTTTGTTTGACAGAGAAGCCCAGATAATCGTTCGTCTTTGCACTTAGATGCTTTTTAAGTTGATTTGTGAACCATGATGTAATCCCCTTAGAACAAATATTTATTTACAAAATGTATTTTGTTAAATAGCCGTAAATAGGAGTAATATATATGTTTTTGCTTTTAACCATTAAAGCTTTCCTACTCACCATTTATCTCAGCATTCCTTCCGCTCTCTTTCATGCTGGGCAAACAGTTTTCCAGGTAAACTCCATTGTGGTAGCAGCTATCCCCCTTACTGAGCAGCGGTGGGGGCTCCCAGCAGGTGCAGGGGGTCTGCATGATGCCACAGGGCCTGCTGGAGGTGCTTGAGGCCAGGCAGTCCTCCAGCCACTGGCACAGCATCTGACAGGCCGCCATGCTGGGGTTTCGCTTCCCGACCACCAGGTACTCAGTTTTGAAATCCCCATCACCATCCTTCGTGGTCTTTCCCGCCCGAGGGAGACCCTTCCTCATCTGGAGGAACTGCTTCCCCGCCTCCAGGAAGGCCACGGAGGCCGAGGCGTCGCACAGCTTCACCACCTCGTCGAAGCTCTCCATGCCCAGGTAGGTGCGCGTTGTCTCCAGGAAGGACTCGTACTGGAAGGTGCGCAGCTGTGACGGCACACAGTGCTCCGTAGGTTTGGTGACCTTGAGGAAGATGGTGTAGCGCCGCGGGTCGGGGTTCTGCAGAGTCCAGGAGCAGGGCATGCTGGGGAACGCCGACGATGACAGGAAGAAGCCGAAAAAGCGGCTCTGGACTAGGGTGGAGCAAGAGTCAGACTCCGGGCCTGAGGGGGCCGCGTAGCAGCAACCCTCCATCAGCAGCAGAGGGGCCAGATACAGGAGCAGGGCCAGGAGGGGCCGCCTGGAGGGGCCGCTCACCTGAGAAACAACACTTCTCATGGTGCACAGGTGAAGGGGGGAGAAGGTGTCACAGGCTGGTGGCTGGTGTCTGACTCTGGAGGACTCTATTGGCAGCTCTGCAGGGCAGAGGAAGAATAGAGGGTGGGGGGGGGTGGGCGCTCTCAGAGGTCCAGTGATCGGCCCATGGCTGCATCAGTCGACCCGAGATTCACAAGAACCTGCGAAATGAAAGAGACAGACATTGCATTAGAGTTTGTGTCTCGTCAGACGACACTGATCCTCTTCATCTCTGCACATCAGCTGGTAGTATTGGCTCTGTAACCCACGGCAGCCACTGGAGAACAACAGGGAGGTGAAGCAGACGGAGGCAGACAGCAGTTGAGTTCTTCTTCTCTGTGCGAGTTCAGATTGGCCTTCTCCTGAGAGAATGTCTGCTCACAGGTTGCATCTGCCAGCTCATTATTGGTCAAATTACAAGACTATTAATTACCAAGCACAACACCTGCAGCCGTGCATGACTCCACCGTATCAGGGTGAGACAACACCGTGATCAATAGTCCGTTCTGTTTTTGCTTATTACATCCAAAAGTAATTAGATGTTTTGCTTTAAATACAGATTCATAACGTAGCTGTTTATTTAGCGATGTAGCTGCTCTCCTGTATTACACCTGGACGTGGTATGAAGGGCTGCTTCCCGTGGAGCACTTTGCTGATTGAAGCTATAATTCATGTGTTTTTATTTAAAACGCTATGACGCACAGTATAATTAAAATACACACTTTCTGGTTGCTCTTGTAGTGAGCGAAAGGTATTGTATACAACATGATGTATACTAAAAGTAAAGCAGAATGATTAGTGCAGATATGAACGAAGAAGAACAGAATATAAAGAGAAGCAGGATAAAAGGTCTTCACAGCTAAACAGCTCGAGTTTGGGAAATGAGAAGAAAAGCTCATTGACTTGAACATAGGTGTTTATGAAAGGAAACGCAAGAGCTCACTCACGTTGTTCTGTCTACGGCGCTTTGTGGCCATTAGCTGTGAGGAGAACTACAACCCCTGTATCCTGTTCTGAACTATCAAAAGAGAAAGCCATATCAGTGGAGAGGAAAGCAGAGCGCCGAATACAAGCTGACCGACAACATGATACGCGTGGAAAGTGGTGTTGCTCTGTGTCGGCTGCACGTGGAACGGTTTGCCGTCTGAAACACAATATGTCAGTGTTTAGAATGCAGCTTGTTGTTCTACATGCTTAACAACAGTACAGTTCACTGAAATTATGTTTTAGGCATTTCTCTTCAGAATGATCTTTATTTCATTTAAGGTTTCTGATATCAATGATCAAAGGAAAATACATATACTATGCATTTGAATGAATTCTACTTCTTAAAAAGACGTTTAAAAGCCAACCAATCTTGCTATGGAAGCCATCTTGTCGTGGAAGCCATCTTGTTATAAGATATTAGATCTTTTACGAGTAAAAGTAGAAATACTTAATTACAAGTGAAAGTCCTGATTTCAAAAGTGACTTAAGTAGAGAAGTATTGCCAGCTAAATGTACTTAAATTATAAAAAGAAAAAGCACCCATTATGCACCATGGCTGTTTTGAAAGTAATTTATTAGTATTATTAATATTCTAATTGCTTACAAATACATGTAAGGGCATTTAAATGTTGTAATTTGTTATTAAGATAATCCTTTTTTATATAATGATATATTTATATATATATATATATATATATATATATTGGTAGGAGCATACTGCATTATATCATATATGTAAAAAGTAGTTATTATTAAAAAGTACAATACGTGTTCCAAAATGTAGAGCAGAAGAAGTATAAAGTAGCATTACATGGAAATATAAGTAAAGCACAAGTATGAGAAAATAGGACTTAAAGGTGGGGTAGGTAAGTTTGAGAAACCGGCTCGAGATCGCTAGAATTTAAAAATACACAACTGGAGAAAATCTGCCACTTCCTCACAGAGCCCCTCCTCCAACACACACAAACGCGCACATGACCAATGAGGGCACGAGATAAGTGTGTGCCCCGATGGAAGGCTGACAGGCAGGTAGGCCAGGTTGTACTTTTTACAGTATTACGGCTTCTACAGATGAAATGTTTTTATGGATTTTTTGTCAAAGCACTTCAGATATTCATTGCTATCGGGATGTTAAGAGCATTCCATGGAATATAACAAAAAGTGTATCTCGAGCCGGTTTCTGAAACTTACCTACCCCACCTTTAAGTACAGTACTTGAGTAAATATACTTAGTAACTTCTGCTGGTCACACATTATAAAGACGTCTGAAAACAGGCTCTGAAGCCCTGCTCTTGATTTAGATTTGTACACAAGTGAAGCTCCACAGACTAATCAGAGGTCTGCAGCCCGACACACGGGGTGTTTCTCAATCTCGAGTACGCTTGCTTGGTAGCACATGTCTTCCGAGTCACTTGCTTCAGAAGCGAGGCAAGAATACTGCCTGGCATTCGGAAAAAGAAGAGTGGAACAGGCTAGAAAGTGTGCAGGTGTGCGTCATATGAGAGGCCCGCCTTACATTTCCCGCCACAGATTTGGGGAAATTGGTCCGTGCGCAAAGCATTGTGGGGATTTTAAGACCGGAGTCTACACATGTGCAGCCTCGACATTTCTCCAAACGAAGTACGCCGGGCTCGGTAGAATTCCAAGAATGCTGAACATTGGAACAGTCCTTCGGCGGCACTCGATGGCGTAGTGTGCTTGAAATAGTGGCTCTGGAGCAGCTTTGCTCGACATTGAGAAACACCCCCAGTCTGAGTTGTTGGGATAGGATGTAGATCAAGATAAGTCATCACAACCAATAAAACACCCTAAACGCAGAATCCTTCTTAAGCACGCCTTCAGGGGAAGTGCAACGCTTCGTCTCTGCAGCATGCTCCTTTCCAAACAAACTTCATAAGCAAACTGTGATCAACATGTGCATCTAGCTCCGTCAACAAGAGCTTTCTCTTTATTTTCTGAAATCAAATGCATTATCTATTCCGCCTCAACCTTCAACAACGTCACATATCTGAACTCAAAATGAAAAGTAGATGCAATGTTTGATGTAGTGTTTTTTAGAAATATACTTCATCAATATTGTGCTAGTTTGATTTGTATTGTAGGTCGCACATATTCAACATCTCTTTGCAAAACATATGTTGATTAATGCTGTTTGCTCAAATGTTATGTCCTTCTTTTAAAGCTGAAAAAAAGATTTGACAAAACACACAAATACAAAAAACTACATATATTCCCAAGCATATGGGAAAGTAACATATGGCAGTACCCACAGTCTGCATATGTCTACATAATACAGAGAGTATACCATGTGGTAGAAACAACGAGGAGAATGGTTAACAACGTCACCTGCAATCAAAGTCCCAAACCTCGAAGCAAAATGGAAATACATGAATGAAGGCGGACTGTTATTGATTGAATGCGTGGGCTGAACGTGTCTGACAGTCGGGCAGCACTGAAGTGTTTCTGAGAGGAGTGCAGGGAGACGCTGCCCAACCACAGACACTCCGGGTGGGTTTAGCTTAGATGCCATGATAAGAGCTGTTTGAATTCTCTACATCAGTGGTTCCCAACCGACATATAATTGTAACGCAATACATGATTGTCACTAAAAGCCTTGTCTCTACATTACAATAAAATATAAAAAATAATTGATTAATTCAGTTGATTAAAAATTCAAGTTAGTAGCTAATAAAGGCATAAAAAGACAAATGTATAATTATTTCTATAGAAATGTTTCTTCTGCCCGTAAAGTGTCCAAACCGGGCTTTTCTCGATAAGCGCATTTTTAAAACATAGTCATGGTCCATGCCGGTTTTAGTTGGATTATTTGTCACAGTTGCTCTGATCAGATCGGTCGCCTCCATTTTGTAGATTATTTACGACTTTTGAATCCACATAAACACATCGGCAAAATCCATCTTACTTCATACAGCGGGAATCCGAATGAATGAATCCTGAGTCCAATAACCATCAAAGTCGCTCCAATAGTGCTCCTTGATTACGCTTTCATCCTCCTTTAACAACATACTTCACATTCATCCAGTTCGTGACGGTAGTTGTAGCATTTTGAGACTTTTAAACTTGAATTACCGCTGTTGCGCCCGACAGCCCAACAAACCAATGAAATCTGACTGGGAACACCGCGGTGAGGGCGAGAAACGACACGGCAGGAAGGGTTAAGGTGACGCACCGTTCATGGAAGCAACCGTTTCAGTGCTTATTAAGCATTTTCCATCTTATGCCATTATTCCTTATCTGTATTCAACTTTCAAAAATATGTTATACCAAAAGGCAAACTAAACATTTAAAAACAATTCCAAAGAAATGATTATGAAGATGTGGTGGTGGTAGTCAATCCATGGAAAATGTTCGTTTTTCAACAGCACACGTACTGTCGCATCGGAACTACGTCGCCCAGTGTTGCCCAATCAGATTCTCTTAGATCTGCAGCTGTCTTTTCCTGATGATTTCTCCTTCACAACTTTCCTAAACCCCATGATGTTTTTCACTCATTTGAAGGGAAAAGAGGCTAGGAACAGACGATAGGACCTGATGGTGTGGACTGCAGCTAGTTTAAGTCAGGGGGTCTATTCTCCAAACCCTAAGCCATAGAAAAGGCCCTGTGTCTAATATCACGTACCACCACAGGCTTTTCTTCAGATACAGTAATTGATCCTGTCTTATTGTATATCAGCACACCTCACGTCTCCTTCGCCTCGCCCTGCTCTCACACCTCACCTCCCACCCAGACGTGTCCGGGGAGAACTACCTCTCCCCCAGACAGATGTGACAGTAATGAAATGAATAGAGCTTTAACAGAGGATAAAGGGCTGCTCTTTATTGACAGCTTGGCCTCATTTATCTCCAGACATGCCACACCCCCCCGCTTCCTTCTCACCCCCCACCTGCCCGGTCCTCCTCCCCCCCACCTGCCGAGAGGGAGTGTGATCTCCCAACATGCAGTGCTCTATTGGAGCTTCCTGTTAATGTCAAGCCTCCCTCCATTACCAACGACAAGAAACTTCCCACACATTCTTACCTCCAACCCAGTAAAACACACACACACACACACACACACACACACACACACACACACACACACACACACACACACACACACACACACACACACACACACACACACACACACACACACACACACACACACACACACACACACACACACACACACACACACACACACACACACACACACACACACACACACTTAGATGGCGTTTCAGATCCAAACAGATGCTGGGGCAGCTATTAGCTCACTTTAATGTACTCTACAGCAGGGGAGAATAGGAGATGGCAGAGCAAGAAGAGATTTGAGCCAGTGCTGACGGTGGCAGTCTGCTGAAAGAAATCTGACCCTGAGATTAAACTTGATGTTTCCTGTAAATTATTCAAAGCAAGTCTTTGGATCTTTGCTGTTTGCTGTATTATGGCTTCAAACTCACTAAAAACACTGGTTGTTCACAATAGAGCACATCATGGAGCAAGGCTGGTATTTAGCATGGCATAAATGAATTGTGTTTTTCAGTACACCATATTGTTTTATATTTGAACCCTTCATTTTTGTGGATTATAGTCCGAGGTGAATATGCAACCTGAAGGTATCTTTTATAAGACCTTGCCCAAATGATAAATACTGGTGGTGTCAATCTCGTTAAACACTGTAGCTTATTTACTTATTCCAGCAGTTAAATTCTAACAGGTTCAGAAGAAGACGCTGGCGGCTGACAGAGTACGAGGAAAAATAACTTTCATCGAAGACAGACAAACTAAGTCCGAGCAGACCCCGGGATCATACACTGAAAGGCTGACTTTAATTACTAATTAATAATTATTGCATTAGGTCAACAAATGTCATATAACTCTATTAGGTTAGTAGAAAGCTCAAATTGAACCTAATATCTTTCATTTAAACTTAATATTATTGCTTTTTGTTATGTGAAAGCTGTTGATATAATACATTTAAGTGAAGTTTTTCGGTGTACTATTAGGAAACGTTGTATTAGCATTGTTATAGCTAAAGCCTAAAGTTTCTTATTGGTTGATCTAGGTGAATGACGATTAACCAGTTGTAATATGGCAAGCCATTTGAGTATTTATTCCATATCCTTGATATCAGACGGCAGCTGCCTACACTAGTTGGCTCTTTGATTTCACTTGTTAGATATATGCAGGGGCGGATCTACCGGGTGGCATGGGGTGGCAACTGCCACCCTAAACAATAGCCTTGCCACCCCAGCTGCCACCCCAGTTGGCATCTTTGTTTTGAAAGAAAAGTTGTGGCTTATCGGACATTTATGAGAGAAAATCTCTAATGTTCGAGTGCAAGTGAATGCAGCACAAGACGCAAGTCTTGTAACCCCTCCCCCGGCCCTGGTGCGAGAGTGGAAATATCGATTTCATTTGAACGGGGGAACGGCGCAAAACGAGAAGCATTTCAGATCAAAGCAGACGGAAGGAATGAGGTATTTGCGGTCTACAATGACAGAGAAGAGACTGTCAAGTTTGGCTGTACTCAGCATTGAATCAAAACGCACTAAAACTGTTGATCTTAATATGTTTGTGGGGCGCTTTGCTGAACAAAATGGTAATCGCCGCATTCAGCTGTTATAGGCATGTCAACTTGATGCTCTGCTCACGGATGACTCGATGAGCATAACAAACTGTTATGATGATGACCTTACGTGTAAATATATTTCTTTTTTCTTTGTGGGGGTCTGCCCCCAAAAAACTGTTTTAAGTCCTGAGAAAGTCAAATAAGACAGTGTGTAAAACTACACTGCCCAGCCAAAAAAAAGTAACCACTTTAACTAGGCCAGTAGGTAAGGACTTTCCACTGGATAATAACTGCAGCGATGTTTATGTTTTAGCTGAATACACATTGTTTAACCCTAACTGATGCAGTTAGTCACTTCTTTAATGTTTGTTCTTTCTGATGTAAAGTCAAGGTTGTAACTGTTTGCAGTAAAGTCGTGGGGCGCTGAACTGTTCTTTTGAATCTTTTGAATTTTGATACATGATATAATTACTTGTCTTTCAAATTTGAAGGAGGGTGAGCAAGCATCTTCAGGAACATTCATCATTAACTCCTCCAAAATATATAGTTTATTCAATAATAAATGAATAGTGAATCATAACAGTGATTGACAGCTGATAGGAATACTATGATTGTTAATAGTATCATATTCATTCAGACAAACATCGATGAGACAGTTAATTAATGTACTTATTGCAGCAGTCTGCATAGATGTGGTACCCCTACAGGTCTAAGAGTGAAACAAACTCATTCAGTTATTGTTCAGTTAAAATTCATTAAATGATGTGTGCCACCTTATATATTTATATGTAAGGCTTTACTGATGTGCCACAATAATGTCACCTAATGTATATATTGAGTTAAAATATTAATATTGTGGCTTTCCAAGTTAACATTGATTGATATGACTGCGATTAAATCAGCATATACTTCTGCCACCCCTCAACATCTCCTGCCACCCTCTTGCCACCCCATGGATATTTGTCTCGATCCGCCCCTGGATATATGGTCAAACTAGTTTGGCACTCTGCTTTACTAGTTCAATAAAACATTACACTAGTTTTCAGCAACTAGTGGCACTTTTGTCCGACTAGTTAGCACATAAGCCTTACTAGTTACGCCATGAGCAGCACTTGTAGCACCAAAGTCCCAACGTGTAAGCTTTTTGATGAACTAGTGGCCCTCTGACCGTACTAGTGACATATGGCAAGCCATTTGAGTATTTATTCAATTTCCTTGATATCAGACGGCAGCGGCCTACACTAGTTGGCTCTTTGATTTCCCTTGTTAGATATATGGTCAAACTAGTTAGGCACTCTGCTTTACTAGTTAAATAAAACATTTCACTAGTCACTCTTTTTCAGCAACTAGTGGCACTTTTGTCCGACTAGTTACCACGTATGCCTTACTAGTGATGCCAGGAGCAGCACTAGTAACGCCAAAGTCCCAAGGTGTAAGCTTTTTGATGAACTAGTGGCCCTCTGACCGTACTAGTGACCCTAAAAGTCTTACAAGTGAACTAGTGTGCTGCCAAAGCTCTGACATGTTAACTAGTTACACAAAAGAAGCACAACTAGTTAACTCGCGGCATACATTTGTCTGCACTAGTTAACTAGTAGCACCCAGAATCACTCAGCAAAATGTTCACTAGTTGACGCTTCTTTTGACCTTACTAGTTAACTAGTGGGGCTCAACATGTCTACACGTTAACTAGTGAACCTTTTGCCTTTACTAGTTAACTAGTGAGATACATTTAAATTCCACTAGTGAACTAGTGAGGCTTAAAATGTTCACTAGTAGTACTAGTGGGTCCCAAAGGTGCACTAGTCACACTAGCTGCACATAATGCTAATGAGGAGGAGGGGAAATAATGCATCAGGTCTCCTATTGGCCCTAAGATATAGAGCGCCACCCAGCCCAAATAGTTTATTTAAGAGCTTAATACACAAACATATAAAACCAAAGTATGTTTGTAATTATGATCATATGACTGTATATCAAATTAGGTAAGAACATTGAAGACTTTCTTAAAATTAGAAACGTGCATTAGGACTGCAGACAGGAATATAGATCCTCTTTAATCATTTTATTAAGCTGCAATTTGAAAGGTGCTTTAATTAGAATAGCATTGTGATAACAGAGTGACATTATTGATGGATAGAAAGAGGAAGTAACCCTCTTCAGATCACAGCTTTGAGAGATCGCCGTGACTTCCGTAAATATTAGTCTAAGGCAAAATATGGAGAGGTTGTTTATCTTCATACGGATCTGTCGTTACCCTGATTTTAAGATCTGTCCAGTGTTTCAGCTGTATTCATTTCATGAGCACCGCTGATACAATGTCCCACGATCACTTCCTCTACTTTTGTGTCTCGAGTGCCGGTGTTCTCACACACAAGCATACGCACACTCGCACCAACAAAAAACTAAATACCCGACTGATGCACCTCACGTCTTCGAGACGTTGCTAAAAACATTGCAGGAGAACTGCGTGCCCGAAACCCCCACCTTTTTGTTTTACCATGTGTGTGAGTGGGGAGATTCTCCTTCGATTCTATTGGCTCTAACGGTCAGAACGAGATGTCAATCACCAAAATCGACCAATGGGTTCCAGAGAAACGGCCATTTCCACCCAAATCACCTCAGAGGTGGAGTTTGTTTTTGCTAAACCTCTCTAAAAAGGTCACATGTCACTTGTTTTGCATCAATCTTGATACAGGGTACTTATTATAAGTTCTACTTTATATTTCTAAAGCTTTTAGTCTACCTTACCATCATCCAAGGGTAGTTTTCACTATAAGTAAAACATACGGTAATCTTTGGACGGACACTATAATTTACAGTTTTTTACTATGTTCAATCTGAATTTTCTTTAAAATAAAAAACATCTATATTGATTCTGACCTTTCTACATCCAACTCACAGGTTTATCATTACTTTGAGAAAAAAGATTATTACTTTAACCCTTTTTAGAAGGGAAGATATGGTCATTTGTTCTGGGAATGTCATTATCGAGCCTGAGACCTGAACAACAGGCTCAGGGCTGAACAGGTTAAGGGAAGAAGCTCTAACACAGTTCACTGTGTAACCAGCACAACGTTAGCATTTACTGATGGAGCCAGACCGTTTCCCTGGGAGTTGCTGGAGACCAAACTGAGCTTAAAGGATAGTGAACATCAGTAGTCACTTCTTTCATCAAGAGACGGGAAACACAAGTCCCAAATTAATGAAAGTGTTTGTCAATGTGTGCTCAGGCAACTGTTTGGTTAGGTGTTACTCTTTACTATATTGTAGGTGATTCTGTGCCAGATGTTGTAGTTTCATCTGGTCCCACTGCCCACAAGTTTTGGTTGCCCTCAATTCATTTTTTCATCAACCTATTACTCCCTTCGAATGCAACCTTAAATTGTATTCAGTGGTAGCTTCCCTTGGTGATGGTCCCGTTTGCTACCAAATGATTGTGTTGTATTGATACTTGTTAGCTGTATGATATAACACATTTTTTTACACTTTCAGGAGAGCTGCAGTGCTTATAGCGGGCTGTCTGGGAACATTCGTATTCGGAGAGAGGAAGTTCTTCACCGGGTGGACATTTTAGTATTCTGTAGCTGTGTAATTATTCATTCCTTTCAGCCTGTGGCTGGAACAGCAAGCAATTAAAAGAACAAAGGTGGTGCATTAGCCAGCAGCCTAGAAGCATGAATCCATGTAAACATGCCCAACAGGCTGAGTCTGCGAGCGAGTTCCAACAATGGGCCAATCACAGAGCAGCAACAGTCCCTCAGACAGAGATGTAAAGAGAGAGACAGACAAAGGGAGCACTGATGAGAAAATGATAGAGTCACACAGAGCATCACTTCTCACATCAGCAGCGCAGGGATTAGAGGCTGATTAGCAGAGTAACACAGGGACACACTCCTCACTCTGCCACGTTCACGACAAGGCGAGAAGCCACGGGGCGGCCGCACGGATTCCCTCTTCTCTGAAGTACAAAGTGTGGCAAATTGCTCCTCTGCGTCATCAAATTCATTCACAGACAAAATGATTTGGCAGAGACATGAATTACAGCAGTTTGGGGTGGAGGGCATTTATCATGCAGGATATTCGCTCCATGCAGAAGAAGCTGCTTGGGGGAGCCAATAGGAAGAGGGAAGAGAGGGTGAGATGAACTATTCAAAAATCACAAATCCACAATGAACACAAGTCAAACGCCTTTTGGTGATTGTGGTAAGAGATAGAGAACCACATTAAATGACTGTTAACTTTGTAAATGTATCCCTGTTTGCACGACAGCTTGCAAAATGGTAATGTTATGTATATGATCCAATGCCAATGTGTCGTAGTATATTTCTATATATTCCTTTAGCTCTGTGAAACTGTATTGTAGAGTAATCAATTAATTCAATATTTTATTGATATTGTGTATATACTCAAGTGATATATGTCCTTTATATTGTACATGTGTATACTGGCTGCTAATGTTTATTCTCTATCTATCTATCTATCTATCTATCTATCTATCTATCTATCTTATACAGTAAATGTTAACCAGTTAAAACACTGCAGTGTTACCAGCTAGATCAATAAAAGATGTACCCTTGAGAGAGGGTGATTCCTTTTAATTCTGGTCATATCTAAAGGAAATAGATGAAGAGTCCAGAGGCTTTAAAAAATGTAACATTTTGCAGCAAATGGCTCTAATTCCTGGTTAGTGATTTGATTCATGTATGTTTCTCAGATCTTGAAGGGCTTGGTTGTTGAAGGGCACAACCTATTTGATCTAAGATAGTGCTTGAGCTCATGGGCATGGACATCAGAATCAGGACAAATTAAACTTAGCGCAAGTTCAACCAGGAAGACCGTCTTTACTCATTCATTCACATATTCCCAGTTTACTACTCTCTCTCCTTTCAATCAGTGATCGGGGGCGTCACTCCCCAGCTAAACCAATCACTTTGCTCTATTCCCACAAGCCTATCATAGTGCATTGCTAAACCTTTAAATCTGCTCTCTCCCCTTCCTCACAGTTGTCATTTCAGGTGACTCAACCGAGCTCCAAACTCTGGGCAAGAGCCGGGACGCCAATACGGAAGTGCCACACACTGCAGTTCATATATTAGCCGATAGGGACTGACTGCAGAAAGGAGCAATTTCCATAGACCCCCATGTTAAAATGCCCAACTTTACAGCAGAAAAAAACATGTTTCTACCCCTGGATGCAATAAATATTATTATGCATATAGTTAGATTCCACCTTCATGATTATGGATCTGTGAGTGAATTGTTTTCTAACGCGACCCTTTTATTTATATTAGGTCTTAAAGTGTTTGCATAAATTAGGGCGTGGTCACATTGAGTGACGGCTCTGTCAAGTGACTGCTGCTGCTAGCTTCTTGTCTCTCTGCTAGCTGCTCCGTGAAGCTACAGGGACTCTGCCTGCTCAGCTCATCCAGGGAACACAACTTGAAGCCGGTCGTGGTTGTTTGTTCTTCATGCTTATATATCGGACTATTGTGACTCGCTCTGCGGTTAAAACAGACGGTGCATGAATGCGGTTTTGCGTTAACTGAAATTCGAGTACTTTATGTGTTAATGATTTTAATCAGCTACGTAATGAATGTTAAGGCTTGGGTTAGCGTGTAAGCGATTGGTAGCTACATCGGTGCTAACAATGCTAATAGTAGCCTCCAAGTTAAAATCATATACTGTATATATAAAGGTTAAAACGAAATAGACAAGTGTTAAGCGTTAAGTGGGGTAATACTGAACAACAAATGGCTTCTGTTTGAGGTTGATAAAATAAGGTCATCCTTGTAACTTCGAGAGATATTTGTATTATGTAGGTAGGAACTGTATGCATCGCTAAGGTTAAGGTGAGACACGGCAGGCAAAAACATCGTTTTTCATGCACTGGTCAATTTTGAGATTTTGTGCTATTTTGATTCTATAACATGTTTTCTTTCAGGCTTTTGGAAGGAAAACGTACAAAATACACATTTAAGTGTTTCTTTTACTATAGTTTGTCTATTTGCGTCTGTAGATTTCTCCTAAATTCAACAAAATGTAACATAAAGTACCGCGACTGCTGTTTGCACCATGTCAACAGAGATATCGTTGGAAAGCTGTGTCTCTCTCTCCTGCACAATCTCATCTCATCTTAAACCAAGAAACGAAATTTCATTGGCTGGTGTCAATTTCTGACAACGTGATTCGTTCAGATGCGTCACGTGGTGTGCTAAAACACTTCCTGGTTAGCTTTCCGCTAGAAATTGAAATCTCAAAATGGCAAAAGAACGGCGAAAAAAACGTTCACAGAGAAGACGACAACAATTGTCACTTGCACGAAGCAAGGTTATCCAAAAAACAAATGACCCCGAACATGAAATACCTTCACGGAGTGCGTCGAGGCGCAAGCTGTCATCCAAAGAACAGGAGGGTTTAGCTAGCGCCTCACTGTAATCTTTAAAGGTCGTTTTCTCAAAATTAGTTTTTTCTCCTACTCTGAGTCCGACATTTCCACTTCAGTTGCACTTACATACACCAAACCTTCCAGTTATATTATTATCAATATTATGAAGGCTTTTACAGAAGGATTTGTTCATACATCATTCATAGCCTGAATTATACAACATTGTATACCTAAAAACATGGCGAAAATGGATATTTTAGAGCTGTTGACAGTATTTTCTGATTTATGGAGTGATAAAAAGAGATATCCTATATCCCTTCTGTAAAAGCCTTTATATGCCTTTATATGACTACAAAATGAAACGAGAATTTTGAATCTGGCTTTATCCAAAGTTCAGATTTCGATTCCTGAAATGTGTTAAAATATGTGCAAATGTAATGAGATAATGGACAATTTGTAAAATTAAACATGCTATTTCAGAAAACTTGTAATACAAAAGACAATTGCCTTATTGTAAGTAATTAACTAGAGAAATGTCTAGCTGATACCTTTAAGTTAAAAAAATGACCCTATTCACCTGGGGTGTCTCGCCTTAATTTGAATTGGCTATGCTCAAGTATGTAGACAAGCTAACGTCGAAGTAGTGTATGTGAAATCAACCTCACAATAAGATGTGTGTATATTACATTTATTAATGTCATATTTCAAGATGATTACTTAGATATTACAATATGGTTCGTTGAGCTGGAGTTAATTATTGAGCTTACACGTTAACGTCACAGTCATCTGAAGAACGAACCCAAACCTTATTGTTTTTATTAATTGCATTACCAAATGGGTATCAAATAAACAGTAAGCATTGGTAACACAACTTCCAAAGTTACAGTAAAATAAAAAGGACCCTGACTCGGACAATACACAATCCAACATGTTCAACAGAAGAGAATCAGTTATATTGTTTGTACACATGGTACTTTACATATATATATATCTGTTTGTTTAAGATGTCCAGGTGATGCAGACAGGCTGGACCAGAGAGTGAGAGACAGAACTGGACTCCTCACAGCAGTGAACTTCAGCACAGGTACAAAGACTCTATTTTTCATACTGTACAAAGGATCAAGAAAGATATTGGTTTAAATAAATGAAGTATTGACTTGAATACACTGATATACGTTCCATTAAACAATACTAAATACTAGATCACCTACACATCAGTTAAGTTGAGGGTCTTATCCATGCAAAAAGTTACATTTAGATGTTAACAAGCACTATGACTTTGTCAGCTTTCTAATGTAATGTATTGAAGGCAAAGATATTTAACACATAATGAGAACTGCTACTATTTATCTCTCAATATTGTCTGTAAAAAACGTGGTAAAAGTTATTCTTTCAGTGAGACAACAGAGCAAGCTTCTACAGTTGCACTACGTTTTGTAACAGTTAAATATTATTTTGATAATAACATATATTTCAATGTTGATGAACTTCATACTGTTCATTCATAATCTGATTGTCTTTGTAGCTCACTGTTGAAATGTTAAAAAAAACATTACAATTACAAAATAATTATATCAACAGCCCCTCAACACACAAACACACCGCTTTCATAAATAACACACTTGTTCTGCAATAATATGTTTGATGTGTCCTGTCATTTTTGTTAGGAAAGGACATGCCTGAAAGACACGACATTTTCTCCTTCTCTGAGGGTCAAGAAGAACATCCAAGAGGAACATTAAAAGCTGATGTTATGAGATTTTAAGACCAGTACACTAAGAAACTACTTTTATTGTAAAAACAGTCAGCTGATCGAATGCACCTATTTCCACATCTACACTCCATCAGCTGATTATTTCTATTTGCCTCACTTTATGAGCTTCACATCACTTGTGCCTTGTACCGAAGAGTTTGCAAAGTCACAAATACATGGGGCCAATCTTCAGTCAGATGTGAATGTGTAATCTAACATTTTCAGTAAGAATAATGGACAAAAGGAATGCAAATACAAATACAATTTATTGAAATGTGAACCAAAAGTTAATCAAACATGTTTTAAATAAAAAGCACATATGAACAGAAGGTGTAAACCTATTAAATGTATAAGTAAACACATTTAGTCAAATAAAGTGAAAGACTAGGCCTGTGCAGTTGGTATCAGCTTTGCCCAGCATGGGCTCTTCCATCAGGCCTGGTCCTCCTCGCTGAGGAAAGACCCTCAGTCCTCTCCAAACCAACAGACAGGACGTCCATCGCACGGAGGTTTCTCCCTGAAGTCTCTACTGCTCTCTGGACACCATGCTGTCTCAATCCGTCCACACTGAATATGAGAGGGGGAAAATGAAATTAATAAATGCTTTAGAGTAAAAAGAAATATACAGTTGACTGTTGAGTTGCTCAGTTTTTTTAGATTGTCAATACATTACTGTATAACTAATATCTCAGGTTAAGAGGCACATTCAAATAAAGATTGGTCTTTAAATACATTTTGTCTTTTGAATTGTTTGTCTAAAGTCAAGGATCTAGAACTGGTACTTAGTTTTAATGATACAGCCTGGTTATTATGCTGTTTGGAGGAGGCCTCACAGGTAAGAGCACTAACTAGCTACCATCACATGTACCTTAGCTTGACTTAAATGTATTAAACGTGTAATTAAGTGATATCAAAATATAAATAACTAATGTCATGCAAACATATTAATATTTGCTTGATTCCAGTGTTGAATTTAGCACAATTGCATACAAATGTGAAGGGTTAAGATTCTGAAGTATTATGCTAAAAACTCAATAACTTAGATTATTATTTATAGTTTTGCTGAATAGTTTCATGTCCGCTTACCTTAGAAACGTAAAATGCCACGGCAGTGTGCAGATGGGGAGCATGTTAGCTTAGCTTGGTAGATTCAGCTAGCTCTGGAACTTCCAGCTCGGTGGCAGCAGGTCCAGCCTCGTCTCCGCCTCTTTGCCCTTATTTGGAGCAGGCGGGAGTTGAACTCTGACGTCACTGTCAAGCCGTTAGTGGCCGACTCCGCCTACTAAGGGCTTCTCGGCAACTCTGCAGAATCCTATGGGTGACGTCACTGACCCTACATCCATTTATATATACAGTCTATGGACTCAACGCAGCCCTCCTCCAACCCTTCCACCTAAAGCACTCCTCTTCAGACCGACCTCCATCAATCCCTTCATGCCTCCACCACCACCAGTGTCTAGAGTTTTATCGGTTCGGTTTTCCCCCTCCCGAATGATATTCCAGCACAACGGGGTCTAAACACCATTACATGCATCTGTGTATTACCGGCAATACATATATATCATTATATCAAAATAAAACTTGTCTCTCCTGATTGAAATGTGATGCAGCTGCTGTGTCACGTTGCACCTCCTGTTGAATTATCTGGAAGGAGACCGTGACGAATAAGAAGAGGATCAGGAAATCATTCATCCCATTGGGGGTGAAGGTGCCCTATATTCTTCTTCACTCACTTGTAATTATAAAATGCTGATATTGTGCCTCTTTAAAGCAAACTTTAAAGCAAACATTTGTACATAAATGTCCTACTTATACATAATACTACGCTCATTATGATTAGGTCAGTTAAATACAGTATGTGGATGAGAGCTAAATTGTTCAATCAGTTTTGGAGTCATTCAGCAGTTCTACATAAGCTACGGTATATTAATATTCCCATGTTTTGTTTTTTTTGGTTTAATGTTTTGTAAATTGTGTAAAAAGTTCATTGGTTTTAAATACAAGTGTACGACTGTTTCACTGACAAATGTATTTCATAAAGATGTGTTTGGCACTTTGCCTTAGACGAATGTAGAGGCTTGCACATTGGCCCCTGGAAAGAGGGTGTCATGGAAAGGAGACTGATATACTATACAGTCAAAACTGGACCAATTCATGCAGTTTTAAAATAGTGGAAATATAGTTTAAATTAACAGCACATAGATAAGAAAAAAAGAAAAAAAAATGTTGTGGGTTTTAAGTGTATACAATACTTCTTAAAGGTTGACGGAAGAGTTTAACCTGTTTAGCACTGAGCCTGTTTTTCAGGTCTCAGGCTCGAAAATGAAATTTCCAGAACAAATGACAATAACTTCCCTTCTAAAAGGGTTAAATTAATAATCTTTTTTCTCAAAGTAATGATAAACCTGTGAGTTGGATGTAGAAAGGTCAGAATCAATATAGATGTTTTTTATTTGAAAGAAAATTCAGATTGAACATAGTAAAAAACTGTAAATTATAGTGTCCGTCCAAAGATTCTTTTTTACTTATAGTGAAAACTACCCTTGGATGATGGTAAGGTAGACTAAAAGCTTTAGGAATCCAAAGTACAACATATAATAAGTACCCTGTATCAAGATTGATGCAAAACAAGTGACATCTGACCTTTTCAGAGAGGTTTAGCAAAACAAACTCCACCTCTGGGGTGATTTGGGTGGAAATGGCAGTTTTTACCGTTTCTCTGGAACCCATTGGTCGATTTTGGTGATTGACATCTCTTTTTGACCGTTAGAGCCAATAGAATCGAAGGGGAATTTCCACATACACACACACCTTACCATTGAGAAATGAGAGCTATGCGCATACAGTTTTGCATCAGAGTGAACCTATCTCTCGCTCTGACATCTGGAAATGGAAAAGCAGGTTTATTGCTTATGGATTATTTTAGGGGACACAGACACATTGGATTAACCCAGTGGTTCTCAAACCTTTTCTGTCAGGCCCCCCCTTTGGAGAAAAAAAGAAAGTCGGGCCCCCCCCCCCAACACAAGTCAGGCTCAGTGGCGGCGCCAGAGATTTATTTTGGGGGTGCTGTGGGGTAGCTTGACGTTTCATAGAGGGTGCTCAAACATTTAGGGTTTCCCATTAATGTACCGGTCGCTACAGTGGAATTTTCTACTGCAACAATCCCCATGCAAATACACAGTGTACCTGCGACTGTTACAATGAAGGCTCAATAATCAGGTATATATATATATATATATATATAGGTGTAAGCAGGGGTAAAGTGCTATTTTTATAGATGGTGTGTGGACCTCACATAGGGGGGTCCGGGGGCAAGCTCCCCCGGGAAGATTTATTTTTAAATATTGAAGTTAAAAGCATCAATCTGGTGCACTTTGAGAGCAAAATGAAGAGATCTATGGATACATCTCTCAACACCCATATGAAACAGAACTGTAAACAGATTTACTTTTTCTTTATGGATATTTTACAAATCACCCTTTTAAACTTTATTCTTTTTTTACTGTATTTCATACCTGTTTTTCATTTATTCTCTTATTTTTGTATAACTATAATGATCATATAAACGTGTGCCTCGGAAATAATTGTTTACATTAATGGTGACCAAAACGTTTGAGACCCACTGAGATAACACTGAGAGAGTCCTTTAGCTCACTGGGTCTCTCAGTCTGACAGGAGAGGACTCTCCTCCACCTTGTTGTTGAAAAACAGATGACGCGTTTTTCCACCCGGTATCGGGGAGGGCGGTGTAGAACAGGTTAAAGTGTGCTCTTTAATTAAGGACAGTTGGATTCTCGACAGTAAACACTATATTCTCATGATAAACCCAAGTTAGAGCAACAGAAAACCACATTTGGAGTAGGGCTGCATGATTTTGGGAAAACATGTAATTGTGATTTTACTGACAAATATTGCGATGGTGATTCGATTTGCGATATTTGTTGTTAAGCGACCCAACAGAAGTTTATAGTAAAATGCGGCCATACCTCCGGCTAGGAAGGTTGCATCAACATGCTCCCTTCTCTAGCACCCCCGCAGCCCGAGCTACGAGTGAAAGAACTAAACTTACATGAAACCTCTGTTGGGTTGCTTTAAAGTCAAGCTTCAGTTTAAGATTCACCCTGTAATAGATGTAAAACATGTGATGGAGCATTACTAACCTGACTCAGATGCTTTGTTTCACCAAACCATCTAGGAAAGCTCCAGCCATTTGGAAAGGGCAGGCACTTTCAAAAATACTTTGCAGGTGATTGGATCAATCTGTCTATCACCTTCTATCATGGGCCACTTCTGATTGGTTAACAATGGCTGGTACATGTGGATCACAGCACTTCTGATTGGTGTGGATGACTGACACACAAGAAAAAAAAAAAGTAAAAAAAGTAAATAAAAAAAATGGCAGGCTTTGCGATTTGATAATCGCATCATTTAAAATTGCGATTTCGATTTAAAATCGATTAATCGTTCAGCCCTAATTTGGAGTGTTCAGTATGCACATATGAAAGTTTAAAAGAAGCTGAGATAGCAACAGTAGTGTTCAATGTGGAGACACACAGGTACAGTAAGTGTTTAATATTTTAAAATAGATTTGATATGGATTATTCCATTAGGGTTTGTCAGGAGAGTATAAATATATTACATCAATGTCAGACTATTCTTACTGTAATGTAAATCCTGACAGCTGTTTCCATTCCCCCCAGAACCAGCCATTTATTGTCTTTTTAGAATACATGAATGGGCCTCTGAAGTGCCCTGAGCATCAAGCTGAGGCTGTTTCTGTACACATGCACCCTGATGGCTGCAACAACAAAACCTCCGACGTCTTGCAAGGCTCTGAAATGAAACAGATTATCATCTGTCTGTGCTGATGAATGTGTTTACAGTGCTAAATGTCAAAGCCTTTCTAATAGGCACAGGGAAGACAAAACACCCACACACACAATCTCACACCCACACAAACTTGCTCACCATTATACAGATTTAAAGTTTCATTACACATCCAACAGAGCTCAATAAAAGGGTGAAAGTGGGGAAGTTTTAATTGATGAGGAATCACTTAGTAATCAACAGCCATGGATTGTAGAATAATTAATGAATTTTAAGAGGTATATTGTTCTTTTTTGAGTGTTCCCTCTCTTGTAGTGTGTTCTATATGTTTGTGTGCATGTCAAAAGGTCTGCAAAGGTGAAAATCCCTGTGTTCCCTCCAGAGGGATTTTCCTTTGTGTACTTCAGTGACATAGTGACAACTCTATGTAACACTCGTGTTCCTATTGGCTAGCACTCCAACACATTGTATGTGATAGGCTAAGGCGCCTGCCCCACAAGGACCCATACGGTAGTTTCCGTTACAGTTTTGTGTCATATAGACCGTTCGGCCACACTAGGACGACAGAATATGGCAGTAAACGACTACGGTAAAGATAACGGGTCCCGAGGTGGATAGAACGGCATACGCAACGCTCTGGGGGGTCCAACGGCTCTGTGTGTATGCCCTATACGATAATGTTCTGACAATGATGACGCAATAGCCCCGCCTCTCCCCACCTCTGCTGCTCACCCCCGCGTCAAAGTAAACTGCACACTGAAGTCAGATTATTTATCTTTCTCTCGATATGGACATAAACGCGAGTGAAGTCTAATCTGACAGGACGGAGACACGCAGCTCTGCTCACCTGCAGCTCGGTCCGTGTACTTTTTGTCAGTTTGATTTGTTTAAACCAAAAGCCAAAAAACCAAAATACGAGCTTTTTTCCGTTGTTTAATTTAAAAACGAAAAAACGGGAAACCAAAGCCGTTTTCCGGTTTTGTTGTCTGAATCCAAAGACGGATAACGAGAAAACCTAATAAAAAAAAGTCTAGTTAGTTTGATTTTTCATTTGAACCATAAAAACGAAAATACCAGCCTTTTTTCGTTTTAAATCAAAAACAAACTATACTCTAGTTTATCATTCATAGCCTGAATTATACAACATCGTATACCTAAAAACATGGCGAAAATGGATATTTTAGAGCTGTTGACAGTATTTTCTGATTTATGGAGTGATAAAAAGAGATATCCAATATCCCTTCTGTAAAAGCCTTAGATACTAATATGACTACAAAAAAAAAAACTGAAGTTATTGTACTTGGCCCGAAGAATCTACGAAACAAATTATCTAAAGATATACTAACTATGGATGGCATTAATTTGGCCTCCAGTGAGACTGTAAGGAATCTTGGTGTTATATTTGATCAGGATTTATCCTTTAACGCCCACATAAAATCAATTTCAAGGACCGCCTTCTTCCATCTACGTAACATTGCAAAAATCAGGCATATCTTGCCTCAAAACGATGCAGAGAAACTAGTCCATGCATTTGTTACTTCTAGGCTGGATTATTGTAACTCTTTATTATCAGGGAGTACCAAGAAGTCAGTCAAGTCGCTTCAGCTGATTCAAAATGCTGCAGCTCGTGTACTAACCAGAGTTAGGAAAAGGGACCACATTACTCCTGTTCTGGCTGCCTTACACTGGCTCCCTATAGAACACAGGATAGAATTTAAAATTCTTCTTCTCGCCTACAAAGCCCTTAATGGGCAGGCGCCATCTTACCTTAAAGAACTCATTATACCCTACTGTCCTACTAGGGCATTGCGTTCCAAGAATGCAGGGTTGTTGGTTGTTCCTAGAATCTCTAAAAGTACAATGGGAGCCAGAGCCTTTTCTTATCAAGCTCCACATTTGTGGAATCAGCTTCCAGTTTGTGTTCGGGCGGCAGACACCCTATCCGTTTTTAAGAGTGCGCTTAAGACCTTCCTTTTTGATAAAGCTTATAGTTAGGGCTGATTAGATTCAGCCCCTAGTTTTGCTGATATAGGCTTAGTTTGTCGGGGGACATCTTACTTCTTCCTTCTCTCTGTCTATACCCGTGTACTCTCATGTTCCGATTAACCCAGCTTCCCCAAATGTCTTTCTTTTTGGTGTCTATATACGCTGGGATCCGGA
This sequence comes from Pseudochaenichthys georgianus, assembly GCF_902827115.2. Taxonomy (NCBI): domain Eukaryota; kingdom Metazoa; phylum Chordata; class Actinopteri; order Perciformes; family Channichthyidae; genus Pseudochaenichthys; species Pseudochaenichthys georgianus. The sequence continues at coordinate 2,689,835 of NC_047518.2, read as the reverse complement.
GTCATGGATGATCCTGCGGTCCTGTGTCCTGGATCGCGAGCCCTGGATCTTGAGCCGTGGCTGTGGTCCTGGATCATAGGTCCTGGATGGATATCCTCGTGGATTCATCTTCCTATTATACACACATGCATTTCCAAACATCTGGACTACCTATGTTGCAAATGTATTATCTTTTCAATTTACACACGGCATCTATTGCACGTCTGTCCGTCCTGGCAGAGGGATCCCTCCTCTGTTGCTCTCCCTGAGGTTTCTCCCATGTTCCCTTTAAACTGGGTTTTCTTTGGAAGTTTTTCCTTGTACGATGTGAGGGTCTAAGGACAGAGGGTGTCGTATTGTCATACTGATATTCTGTACACACTGTGAAGACCACTGAGACAAATGTAACATTTGTGATATTGGGCTATATAAATAAACATTGATTGATTGACTACAAAATTAAACAAGAATTTTGAACCTGGCTTTATCCAAAGTTAAAAATGAAATGTGTTAAAATGTGTGCAAATGTAATGAGATAATGGGCATTTTGCATATTTAAACATGCTATTTGAGAAAACTTGTAAGTAATTAACTGGAGAAATGTCTAGCTGATACCTTTAAGTTAAAAAAATGACCCTATTCACCTGGGGTGTCTCGCCTTAATTTAAATTGGCTATGCTCAAGTATGTAGACAAGCTAATGTCGAAGTAGTGTATGTGAAATCAACCTCACAATAAGATATGTGTACATTACAATTATTAATGTCATATTTCAAGATGATTACTTAGATATTACAATATGGTTGGTTGAGCTGGAGTTCATTATCGAGCTTACACGTTAACGTCACAGTCATCTGAAGAACGAACCCAAACCTTATTGTTTTTATTAATTGCATTACCAAATGGGTATCAAATAAACAGTAAGTATTGATAACACAACTTCCAAAGTTACAGTAAAATAAAAAGGACCCTGACTCGGACAATACACAATCTAACATGTTCAACAGAAGAGAATCAGTTATATTGTTTGTACACATGGTACTTTACATATATATCTGTTTGTTTAAGGTGTCCAGGTGATGCAGACAAGCTGGACCAGAGAGTGAGAGACAGAACTGGACTCCTCACAGCAGTGAACTTCAGCACAGGTACAAAGACTGTACAAAGAATCAAGAAAGATATTGGTTTAAATAAATGAAGTATTGACTTGAATACACTGGTATACGTTCCATTAAACAATACTAAATACTAGATCACCTACACATCAGTTAAGTTGAGGGGTTTTTCCATGCAAAAAGTTACATTTAGATGTTTTAGATTTGGTGTGTCCCTCCCCCCCCCCCACAGTGTGTGGGCTATTTTGTCACCTAGAACCACTGGTGTCTTTAACTCTGTCAAACAACTCTCCACAGAGGCAGGGGCAAGCACATCTGTTATTATGGACACTGCTTTTGTACGACCACATGACATTTTCTTTATTATATCAGAGCAGGCCCGGACTGGCCATCGGGAGGACCGGGAGGTTTCCCGATGGCCTGGCCTGCTAAGTGGCCTGCTGGCCTGAGGATTTTTTTTCTTATGTATGTATTGTGAACGCAACGCTGCGCAAATGTGGGTCTGACTCTGCCTCACAGAGGGTGACTGGCTGTCTCCATGATGTGGCCTGCCGACATGGCCACTTTCATACAGATCATACTAATGCCCTCGATTGGTCTCTGTGTGTCATTCAAGCTCGGGAGTCTGTGTGTTAGTGCATGTGTGGCGCGAGCGAGTGAGATAAAGCGCGCGCACCGGTTACATGTATTGTTGTTATTAGCATCTGGTGCTAGCTAGCTGCGCTAACGGATATAAGGAACTGTTTCAACAACAAGGTGGAGGAGAGTCCTCTCCTGTCAGACTGAGAGACTGATAATTACAGCTCAGGTGAGGTAAAGGACTCTCTGAGTGTTTAGATAGTTAACTTAGTCTAAGTTATCTCTGTGGGTCTCAAACGGTTTGGTCACCATTTATGTAAACACATATTTCCATTTGAGGGGGGAGTGATTAGTAAAATATGCATGAATAATATTAAAAAAAAACGTTAACTAGGTGAAAAAAGGTAATATAAACTATTAAAACTTGTTGAGAGCTAAAACTAGTCTTTGCTGCTGCCTCAAAGAGGAGCAGGGGGAGAGGGGGAGACAGGAGAGGCTGGTTCAGGAGCACAGACACACTCACAACTATAAATGAACCAAAAACAAATAAATAAACAAGTTTCAATATTTTTTTCATATTGGATATGATATGTTATTGGTTATGGCCATGTTTTTATGATTTTTTAAATGTATACAGTTCTGTTTCATATGGGTGTAGTCTCTTTATTTCCCCCTCAAAATGCACCAGATTGATGCATTTAAGTCCAACATTTAAAAAAAAATCTTACCGGGGGACCCCCCTATAGGATTTGCGCATTTTTTTAAATAGTAACCCATGTCCATATGTTTATTTTTGGGTAGTAGATTTAGAGGGCTATCAGTATGGGCAGCAAGCAGCAACGCTGTAAAAGTTGACAAATAAATCCAGCAAAATGGCACAAGAAACTGGTAGTGGCCTGGCTGGGTGTATAATTCCTGGCCTGACTTATTGTCCCAGTCCGGCCCTGTATCAGAGTCTAGAAAAATGGTCGGCGCTGGCTTGTTACCACAGTCACTATGGTAACACTGGTTATTTCTGCTGCTGTTACCTTGTCTGAGTGGCCATCATTTTTTGGTTTGAGTAGGAATGTCTCCATAGAGTGGGATGTCTCTTTTTGAACGACACGTTTCTTGTGAGAATCGCATTCTCTGTCTTTTGACGTCGTATTCACCGCCATGTGAAATTAAAAAATGACTCTTGCAAAGATTGCAAAACTCTCTGAGAGTCGCCCTGCACTGGCTGCACCCACGGGTAAGTGTCTTCCCAGTCTTTGTTGTATGTGCATCTTCTTTTCTTCTTAGCTGTAGTTTCAGTTTCCTCCATTTTCCATAACCTGCTGCGTCGCCTGCGTTCGTTGTTGTTGTTTGGCGGGGTGGGGGGGTGTGTGTGAGTGAGTTACTCTCATTGGTTAACACTTGACCGGCACCCGCCGTGTGTTACAGTTTGATTGACAGCAAACACAGCCCCCTGATGATAGCCTTCCATGCTTTCTCAACAGCCATTGGATAAATCTGATTTTAAGAAAAGCGTTTTAGCCAATCAAAAGGAAATATGCGGGACATGGTCTCAATTTGCGGGACGCACCAAAAGTCGTGAAAATGCTGTGCAGTCCCGCGGTCACCCTACCATTAACCCGAGTCCTTTGAGTCCTACACCTGGTGTGACTATAAATTGAGTCACTCGCTACTCTCCTCATAACATGTAACATAACATTACAACGTACCCCAGTCCATCTGCCTACCCTTTAGCAAGTAGGATAGCTTCCAGAAGTTATCGTTTGGCTCAGGGGACGCGGATCAGTGAAACTTCCTGCAGGCTCGTGGGGACTCAGAGGAGCCGTAAGTGTATACGGTTTGAGACCCCTCTGATTGGCCACTGTAAAATGTCACTCGTCATCTCTCTCAACAGCACTCTTATTATTGTTGTGAGACTCCCGCAGGCATGGCAGACAGAGCGAAGCGATCTAAGGTCTGGGCACTTTAAAAAATGTAGTGGCGATAGTGCAAGGTGCAATCTATGTACTCAATGAGTTGCTTGTAAAGGGGGTAACACAAGCAGCTTAATGAAGCATTTACAAACGAGACACTCATTGAATCTAAAACGGTGCAGCGTATTTGACAGCCTAAACGATGTGGCTGCTAGCAATACTGCTAGTGCTAATAGTGCTAGCGTGCTTCAGCCGCGCCGTGTGTAAATATGATGAATATGATAATTTGGCCTTTCATTGAATGCTTTATAAACCAGTTAAACTTACAGATGCCATTGTGAATTGGAAAACTGCATTTAAATGTTGTTAAAGGTCAACGTTTCAAAGTATGGTTCAGCAATTGTTGGTCGTTTTCTAGGAATTGACATATTTTAAGCTCAAATACTTTGTTCTATGTTTAAACCTTCAGACACATTTTGACGTGTTTCAGTTCAGCACATCATTTATTTTGTGATGATTTAAAAGTACAATCCAGAATAATATACGTACTCGCCTTTATCTTTTTGCCTTCTTAGCCTTTTTACCAATTTCCTCTCTTCATATCACAGTTTTGCATGATGTCACTGTAGGACAATGTTTTAAGGATCTCTTGTCGAGCTAGGTTGTCAGTTTGAAATGTCTGGATGAAGATGTAACTGATTTACAAATGTTATAAAATGTTAAAAAAAAAAAAACAGCATGAGCCAGGCCCCTTTAAGTTATTTTATTTATTTTTGTCTGCTTATGTAATGTATAAGTTATACAGTTATTTCTGCAAGAAAATTACAATAACATGACTGTTTAATCTTCACATCTTGTATTCATGTCTATAATTTTGAGCACCAAATTATTGAAAAGTATCGATAAGAGTATCGAAAAATACCGATACCGATAAGCAGTACCGGTATCGATAAAATCCTAACGATACCCATCCCTACTCCTAACACTGCTGCTCTGCCCACAGCATGAAGAAAGGCGAAGCAAGATTAGAGTCATGATGCGTGTGTGTGTGTGTGTGTGTGTGTGTGTGTGTGTGTGTGTGTGTGTGTGTGTGTGTGTGTGTGTGTGTGTGTGTGTGTGTGTGTGTGTGTGTGTGTGTGTGTGTGTGTGTGTGTGTGTGTGTGTGTGTGTTTGTTATCTCTCCCTCCTAATACCCATATCTCTCAGTAGGGATGTTACTGATGGTAATGTGATGGTCCTTTTTTTCCACTAGCACCATAAGTCTCTGTATAATGGCCGCTTTGTTCTAAGGCATAATCGCATTAATATGAAAGACAATTGCTCTGGATAGCAAATCAAATCAAGCCTGATCACATTCGGATGAAAATGAGCTAATAAGAAAAGATATGTGTTTGCACAAAGGAGAGGGGATTAAGGCTGAAAGACGGCCTTATACGCGTCTTGCTGTTTTTAAATGTCATTTCAGCTCTGTTGCATACTTCACAGACCTTTGAAAGTATACAAAACGTGAATTCTATGGGCCCACATCGAAGAGACAGTTTCTTTATTCCTTCTTCTAATGCTATATGGATCCACAAGGGCGGATGAAATGATATTTGAAGAATTTGTTTTGACTGATTTGTATTAGAGCTCTGCTCAAATCTGTTTTTCTATCCCGTCTGTTACCACAGTCCAATATGAAACCTGCCACAGCCTGCATTTATATTCAGTGCCAGATCCAATCACACTTCATAATGTATACGTCTAGGTTATTATTCTCTATGAAAGTCATATGTATGTGTATACATACATACTGGAGGCCTATTAGAGGCAATAGCTGAATAAAAGAAGAGACACACCATGAGTGCAGGTGTTGCAGTTCATGGTCTCTGAATGGTTGGATTATCTCAGCCTGTTTGCCTACTGTAAAGGAGATTAGCAATGCATTCAGCAGTGTTCTGTACCAGAATTAACTACGCACTAAATATGGAAATATATTTTGGAAAGACTCTCAAACCTGTCACTTCAAAATTCTTACGCGGCTTTGATAAATACTCAATGCTGATTGGTCGTTTTCGACCATTCTACGGTCTGCTTTCCCTCTTGCAGACCACTGCTCACCGTGCAGTCATACCAATCTGCAGGAAGAAGTCCGGTTAACTAAACCTCAGCCTCAAGAACACAAAGGAATATTTTTGGAGACTAACGTGTATATGTGTGGAGAGGAAGACACTTTGGATTAATGATGGCTGAACTTTCCCAAGTAAAGGAAAGGAATTGAGAACAAGAGAAGGAAGGGGTTAAAAGAAGAGAGCTGGACGTCAGATAAATCAACAGAAGAAGACAGGAAGTAAACACTGAAGGGAACATTAGAAGAAGACAGACAGGAAGTAAACACTAAAGGGAACAGCAGAAGAAGACAGACAGGAAGTAAACACTAAAGGGAACAGCAGAAGAAGACAGACAGGAAGTAAACACTAAAGGGAACATTAGAAGAAGACAGACATGAAGTAAACACTGAAGGGAACATTAGAAGAAGACAGACAGGAAGTAAACAGCAGAAGAAGACAGACAGGAAGTAAGTAGTAGGAAGTGCCGTCATTTTAAGAACGTCGTTGTTGCTGCAGTTCCAATATTCCAATACTATATTATTATTATGTGTTTCATTTGTGTCCACTTTGATTGTCTCCTCCATGATGTCCTGTTTATGTTTGTATCATGCTCTGTTGCCTCTTAGCCTCTTAACACACTGTAGGCAGGGTGTCCTTGGGTGTCATGAAAGGCGCCTCAAATGTATTATTATTATTATTTATTATTATTACACAGTGCAACAGATTTGTTCTAAGCGGAAGCAATACAATCATTTGTAAATGGTTATTGTGAGTCAAGTTGTTGGTTTATTTAGTTCATAGCCTTTATGGTGATTACCTCCAGGGTGATTCCCCCCGCCGCTGTTCTTCTCCCCTAACGACCGACTCCCCGCACATTATCCCTTACTCATCTGGCTCAGGGAAGATTACACAACAGTGTAAATGTAAGTGACCTACAGGCAATGAAACTACACCAAGGGAAACATTGCACTGCAGGGCAGGTCAGTTTATATGCTGTTGACCCGACCTGCTGGTTCTTAATCAGCATAATGAGAACAGTCTTTTTTTAATGAGCCTCTCTGTAGAGTGGAAGGAATGTTTGAATCTCTCAAGTAATATTTCTTATCAGAAATTAAAATCTAATTTTAGGAATATTTCACAAACAGATGACACAAACTCAACTCAGTCCAGTTGACCAATAATATGTAAGTTTAGAAAAACAAACAGACTTCCATGTTTTTGAAGCTAAGTTGTAAAATGATTTTATACGGTAATAGTTCATTGTAATATGATTTCAGTTCTTTGTCTTTCTTTTCCTTTTTTCTGTTACTGTATTCAGCTCCTGTAAATGACTTTGATCAATTCTGACTCTACAATTTAAATATGTATTTGTTGTTTAGGCTTTGAGACCAATCAGAGCTCAGTGTGCGGAGTTTAAAGCGATCAAGTCATATTACAGGAGAAAGGAAACTGCCGTTGAGGGAAAGACGGCCGGCAAAAATCACCGACTGTGTGAACGTGAACATTAATAGAATATCACCTCCATCTTCAGAGCAGTCTGACTATTATAACATTAGCGTTAAGAAAGCTTACTTAAATATCGGCCACAATTAAGTAACCGGATCAAAGTACATTACGTAGCCTACACAGTGCACTGTGAGTGCAGACGTCGATGTGTCCCGTTATCATTCATATCACATCATAATGTATCACATATCTCCTGATCTGAGTCACTGAGCCGTACCTGGCCGTGCAGCACTCACAGCGTCACAGACTGGATGCAGAAGTATTATTGTAAGCAACACATTAAGTTGAGGAAACACTCGAGTCAGAGGTAATGAAAGTCAGATCGTGTTTTAGACGGGCAGTGATATCATAAACCTGTTGATGTACGCATTCAAACACGTGTTCTGTCCCAGCTGTGTTCACCTTGCAGCTGCAGCTCTGTGCTTTGATCCTGATCAAGTGTTTAAGTCATGGATGTTTAAAGTTTAACTTCTTCATATGTCTAATATTATAGTTCACTTTTCATTCAGGAAGTATGACGCTGCGCTGTCAGTGCGCTTCTCCATGTTTGTGATTGGTCGAATGCTCCAGATACCACCCCTCTCATGTGAACGCGCACCTAACTAGATAGGACACGGTTGGCTTGAGCGATCCACTTGATAACCCGCGTCGTAGGACAGTTTAGCGAGAGCGCTATGTTTTGGATTAGGCCAACCGGCTAACTCCAACATATCAGGTTAGGTTGAACCGGCTTCGTCGTACAGGCCTCAGGTCACCATAATGTTTGTAGTTATTTCTCCATAAGGTTTGAAGCCGTGACCAAATGAATTGGATAGCTTAGCAGGGCTGCAGCTTTGGTATGGACTGAACCTCAGAGGAAATAATATGTCCCTCACTATTAATGGCTGAGAACAAAAATGCAGCAGTTCAATGAATCGTAGCGAATGACGACAAAGGATTACATATAAAAAGGAAAGTGTCAGGTACATCAGATCACTGATCAGCTTTGCCAAGGCCAAACACTTGTATTTGTATTTTTCACTCGTCTGCACTTCACGGCCATTCGTCACAAAAAGCCAAACATTGAGTCTGACTTTTGGCATGCAGGAAGCTCTTTGTTCCGCAGTGGATACATTCATCTATAGTTCATTCAGAATCCAAACGTAAGGGTACCTCTTTGATCAGGGGAATACCATGTCTGGGAGAAATGAGCTTTGGCTGCCTGTTACATCAGCTGTTCTATTCAAATGGATCTTAAACTTCTACCTCAAATAATGTAAGACATTTTAGCAACGTTGGCGTTTTCTATTCAGCTTTTGTAATTGAATTGAAAAGCCATTCAGTTTGACTTTGTCAAAGGGAAGCGTCTCTTCACATCAATAGAGCAGATTCCTGATCAGCTGCAGGTTAAGTGCGGTCGAGTGGAGCGGCAGCATTTACATGAATCCATCCATTACGCCGTCATTAATGATGTATGGGAGTGGGATCACACGAGGAACCTGTTTATGCTTATTAATCACTTACTGATGCAAACATCTGCAACGTGACAAACACGCACATGATGACTTTCATACACTGCATGTGTGAGTCCAACAATAAATACAAATAAAACGTACACGTCCCAAGCAATGTTTTCTTTGTGGAGGAGCATACCACACACACACACACACGCACGCACACACACACACACACACACACAAAAGACACAACAATGACTCAGTATTGCAGCTTGTGAAAATGACCTCAGAGATGAGCTCACAGTCTGACGAACATTCACACAGACGCCTCGATAACCCTGACTGTGGCTCATCATCAACGCTGTGTGGAGATCTAATGCCTGTTTTAAGATTGTATTTATATTTCATTATCAGCAGTCTCTTAATGTTATACTGCATCGTAAGTTATTGGTACTCTGAGTCAATAGACTGGCACCAAGACTTACATCAGCAGCCAAACCCTTTTGAACTGTGCAATTCAGCATTCATATTTCATTAATACACACCTGTATTTAATGTAATATACATGTTATATTATTGTAGTACAATGTAGACATTTTTACATTTAACTTATTATTATTATTGGACATTTTCCTTTAACTTTATATACATATATATTATTTTTGTATCTTTTTATTGGACATACTCACTTCAATTCCATATGTTCATATCATTTTTATTTTATATTTGTTATTCATATTTTATTTCATTCTGAAAAAGAGCAATTGTCACAAAACCCAATTCCCCTCAGGTATTCTATTTTGATTGGATGACTATTTTGTAAATTCTGTTATTCAGTGGTGCAGTGACGAGTCCTAAAACCCGGAAGTGAGTTAGCATTTTACCACTACCGGTCCCTGTCTCAGAGCCAATGGGATCTCTCCATAGGAATGTGGAAAATAGCTGGAAATAAGGTCTGTGGTTGAGACGCATTGAAGAGACGGATCACGTTTTGTTCTACGACATTAAATCATCAGCAGTGACCCCGCTGGTGATTTCTGAAGAGTGTACGTGTCTGAAAAACGATGGTTGATAACAAGTGGCTGAACAGGACTACAGAAGTTATGGAGGACGTTGTACGTCATTACGCCGAACACGTAAACACTCCTCTAAGCTTGTTTGCCCTGTTCTGCTTGAAAGCAAGTCCCTGCCTCCTGCAAAGTGTTCAGACAAACGCTTCAACTCGTACCATTTCAAATGTGTATGTTTGAATATGGATCTGAAGTCGGCGTGACGTTGAAGCAGCGACCCTGCTGTAGTTCGTTTATAGCATAACTTTAGCATTTTGCTTCTGGTGATGAGATTTATGATTCTAAAATAATAAAAGTAGGGTAGACATGTGGAGATTATCCGGCTGAACAAAACGTGCATTTATCAAACAGGTTCGTTTTCCACAGACCTTATTTCCAGCTATTTTCCAAAATCTTATGGAGAAATCCCGTTGCTTTTTTGTCGAGGGAACCCGAGCGCAGTTTATTTCCGGGTAAACACGTCATCCCTGCACCGCTCTATTCGAAATGAATTTAAAACAGAGAGACGTTAAGAACAAAACACGTCAGGTTTATGGTGCCGTGTGCACAGGCTAGATAAGGTGATTGGCTCAGCAGTTTCAAATCGATGAGATTGACTGAGAGTGTATTCACACCACACGTTTGATGTAAAAGGACTAAAAGGCATTAGAGACTTTACCTGTGTTAAACCATGGTTAAGAATCAAGATGTATAAATTATAGTTATCACCCGCTAAAAGAGCTGCTCTGGATTGACACACAACCTTATTACTATCTCTTTCACGGTCATGCACACACTATCCACTCTACTCAGCATCTGTGTGTGTGTGTGTGTGTGTGTGTGTGTGTGTGTGTGTGTGTGTGTGTGTGTGTGTGTGTGTGTGTGTGTGTGTGTGTGTGTGTGTGTGTGTGTGTGTGTGTGTGTGTGTGTGTGTGTGTGTGTGTGTGTGTGTGTGTGTGTGTGTGTGTGTGTGTGTGTGTGTGGTCTAGCATTACTATACTTGTGGGGACCAACATCTGTTTACACAGTCAACTGGCTTCCCTTATGGGGACAAATTGGAGGTCCCCATAAGGGGAATCATTAGTTTTAGGGTGAAGACTTGGTTAGGATTAGGGTAAGGGTAAGGTTAAGGGTAAGGGTTAGGCATGTGTTGGTTATGGTTAAGGTTAGGATAGGTCTCCAGGAAATGCATGTAAGTCAATGTAATGTCCCCTGAAGTGATGTACATATACATGGTGTGTGTGGGTGTGTGTGGGTGTGTGTGTGTGTGTGTGTGTGTGTGTGTGTGTGTGTGTGTGTGTGTGTGTGTGTGTGTGTGTGTGTGTGTGTGTGTGTGTGTGTGTGTGTGTGTGTGTGTGTGTGTGTGTGTGTGTGTGTGTGTGTGTGTGTGTGTGTGTGTGTGTGTGTGTGTGTGTGTGTGTGTGTGTGTGTGTGCCTTACTATACAATTATTTTAATACAAACAAAGTTCTACACAAAGCCATGTTTTACAATTTGTTTGGGGAACAAGTGCCTTTTATTGTAGGGACAGCATTGAGTCAGGCGAGGGGATGACATGTGGGAAATGGTTTCGGCTGGATTTGAACCCGGGTTCTCCGCTTAGTACGAGGCTCAGTATACATGGGCCTGGAGCTCTAACAGTTGAGAAAATTATTGTTTTCATTTTTTTTTTTCATCTGGTATCTGATGATATGGTTGGGTTGACACGTGGTCAAGCCTCTGCCCTGGAAGCTTAAAGGGGACCTATCATGCAAAATGCACTTGTGTACGTCTTTTATACATGAATATGTGTCAGGGAACTCACCAAGTGTCAGAAACACAACCTTCTCTCTTTTCCTCCATACCCAAATCCCTTCAAAAGGGGCTGCAACGGAGCTGATACAGACTGATACAGATTTGAATGTTTCTGACGTCAGAATAGGGGTGCTCCACCTATATGGGCAACTCTCCACCTATCAGGGGAATGGGGGGTTGGGCCACGGCCATTGCCAATCGAAAGCGCTGGAGACGCTGTAGTAGGCCTACATATGCCAGGCCTGTAAGTGGCGCTGTAGTCTGCCACAAAAGCAGCGATGAAGACTTCTCACAGAATCAGCCCTTGCAAAAACCGGGCTGGAAAAGAGCAAATAGAGCGAAATGAGGCATGGCTAAAATGCATGATCTGTTTGGTATTTTGAAAAATAAACTTCACAGACATGTTTTATATAGATATGGCCCTACAATATTTTATTCAAATATAGCATGATAGGTCCACTTTAAAGAATCCACCCACTAACAATCAGTGTTGGGTGTAACGCGTTACAAAAGTAACGGAGTTACAGTAATATATTACTTTTTGCTGTAACGAAGTAATGTAACGCATTACTAATGAAATGTGGGTAATATATTACCCGTTACAATGCTCAGTAACGCAGTTACAACACATTTTAACCCGAAATTAAATGGTGTTTTGTTTTTTCACAATGTACTAACATAGCGAGACATTCCGACACCAGACACATTGTGCGGGGAGATTAGTAAACCTGGTGTTTACTCTTCAGGCTTCGCGCCGGGATCTTCGGGGCAGTTGAAAGTTATTCACCCTCTATTCCACAAAGAGAACGGAGCGAAAAATACTAACAACAAATTGTGTCAGGTGCGCGTGACCTGCTCCGCTGCGCGTGCATCATTTCCAAAGTGCTTCCACAGCAGCGACACACATCTGAGGATAATCATTTATACGAAAATGGTTAAAGCAACCATCACTAAACGCCAGCAACACTGATCTACTGCAGACCGTAGCAACAGGTCAGATGGGGACATCACGTTACCCTCCATGTGGACACGAGCTTACTCCCGCCTGACTCGCCGCCCTCGCCCCCGGAGCAGCAGTCTTCATCGCCCGAAACACCGCCGCCCCTCATTGGCCCGCAGGTGCCAGGATACCACGGCAAAACAGAGCCTGCCCAGGTATATCTAAACAAGTACCCGCCTGTACAGTGGGGTTAGGTGGTCATTTTGCAGCTCGTGGTATACAAATAGACAAGGGCTAGAATATACATGTGAAAATAGTGCCATATTCTGCCTGCCTGTAGAAATGTTGGGTCAAACATAATGCATACAATAGCACAGATGCCTTCATCACGAATGGCTACAAAAATATCTCATATCCCAAGCTTATCAACAAGCTAATGTTGCTGCTGAAATGATCTCAGGTCACAAAGTCAACCTCACATGATGATGTGATCCAGTTTTCAAGCACAGTAAATGTTCTCTTCCCAGAGTACATGATGGGACCAAGGTGATGATTTAGTACATGGTTTTAATAATACTTTTACCTTTCAATGTTTGCCATTTCAAACCATGAGCTGGTTCAAATAATATTTGCCTTGATTTACAATATGTTCTCATTTGTTTTATCAGAACAGCTTTGAAGCTGTTGTGCTTTTGTTTGCCATAGTCCACTTTGGACTGTATGAGATATTTCAGGATTGCACTTTTAACTCACTTGAAATGTTCTCACTTGCTTGGTTTCAAAACATAAGAAATGCCATAATCTGTTCATTGGGACCATCAATGCTATTTCTCATTGCTGTTGCCGGCACTATTGCTCATGTAAACCTGCTACTGCTGCGCCCCTGTAACCTCAGAGGCACCCTGAGTCATGTTGTTCTGGAGCCGGGCCTGCACACGGCCATAAACTAAACACACTACAGAGCCCATTCCGTGTCCTGCTAGTGTTTACTTCCTCTCTGCCTTCTTCTGGTGATTTATCTGACGTCCAGCGCTCCGTCTTTCAACCTCTTTCCCTTTCTCTTTCTTGATCCTCCTTAGCAACCTTCATTATAGTCCTTGACAGTGGTCTGTACTGCTGTATTAACAACGTGTCACATGTTAAGAAGTTACAATCAGAATCGAGTATTCAACTAGCCGTGTAATACAAGTTGTTAGTAGCCTAAGGGCCTACACAGTTGTTATGCTATACCACATCGCCCTTCATTGGATGTATAATGAGCTGCACTAAACTACATTTTAGCATTTAAAATACCTAGCCATTCTTTTGCGGTTATTTTGGTGAAAGTAACTAGAAAAGTAACTAAAGTAGTGTAACTCATTACATTTCAGAGACAGTAATTTTGTAATGTAACTTATTACTTTCAAAAGAGAGTAATAAGTAATATGTAATATATTACATTTTGGAAGTAACTTGCCCAACACTGCTAACAATTAGAAAGGAAAGTGATAGTGCACTGACATATAAAGGGTTTTTACTGTCTCTTATCAAAACATTCTTGTAAAAACCTTTGAAATATCAACAGTATAAAATATGGGCCTTACAAACTGATTTGTGAGTCTCTGTGTTGAACCAGAGGAAAATCTAAGAGATTTGGAAGGACTAATCGTGGAATCAGTGTGAGGTTCACACCATAACGCTCAAAACGCTCAAAGCATTAAGAACTTGTGAGAACAACACTGAGCTAAGAGACTCTCAAGTCATCCTCAGACTATTTCCAGCCCTGAAATCAGATTTCACAGGTTCTGTTCTTGGAGTTCTCGTCTATTTTGAGTCGGGGACGGATCGCTGTAATTCATGTAGAGACGCCGGAGGAAGCCTGTCACACGCCTGCAGATCGTAAATGGGCTGGGAATCACACACACCACAAATTCAACCTCAATAAAAATGACTATAACTACAACATATAACTGTCAGAGAAACTTGTACTATATACATACCGGCGACGTGCAGTCAGGGGAGGCAGAGCCTCCCCTGTCATACTCCAATGTAACGGAAAAACAACTAAAGAAAAACTAAATAGTAATAATAATAAAATGTCTCCACTGATCTGTGTTGTAAATGTGATTTCTGTTTGATTCCAATCGCTTCTTATAGTCAAAATCAGCAAATTTGCCGAGCTCCGCTACAACTACGGGTAGCGATGAGAAGTGAGGCAGGGACGAGCTCTGCCTCTCGTAAGCCCACAGTAACTTGCTGGAGCGCGGGCATTAATTTAGCGCAGGCACTTATTTTGTGAGCGCGCTCCAGCCAGTTACTGTGGGGTGAGGTGAGGCACAGAGGAGCTCTGCCTCACCTCAGAATGCGTCACCCCACAGAAACTGGCCCTAAGCGCATGCCTGCACCATCTCACTGTATGTCACCAATGTAATGTTTGTAGATCCCTTTATTACATTTATCCTCGCCATCCATAGTCTCTAAATAACTTATTTCACGTATATATGATATTTAGGCTCGCTGGTCTCATCATACAACGGCAATGAAAAAAGCACCAGGGGAGGCAGCCATAACCTTTGCCGCACTGAAGGGGGCGCAAGTGAGCCCACAGGTTCTTGTTGCTACTGTTATTCTACGCAGAGACGGTAGACGCAAACAACAAACTAGACTTTTGAAACTACAGGAAGATAAGGAGGACTTTTACATAGCGCTTTTCCAGTGCTCAAAGCGCTTTACAAATGCACATTACACATATCATACATGCAATGGTCACTGTGGAAAATACCCACAGGAGCAAGTTCAGGTGAAGTGTCTTGCCCAAGGACACAACGGCCTGACGCAGTGGGGCGGGAGCGGGTTTCGAACTGGAGTTCCCCATCCGATCTGATGATCGGATGCACAGACCACTGCGCCGCCCGTTATGGGGACGTGTTATACTGTATAGGTTAGTGTGCATGTAAATAGCAAAGGGTAACATCCCTGTGTTCCCTCCAGAGGTAGTGAACACAGGGCCTCCATTGGACTCCTTTGTTCATGTCCTTAACATCACAGTTACATCACTATCACCTGTGCTTCTATTGGCTATTGCTCCAACGCATTGTACGTGATAGGCTAAGGTGCGGGACATCTCTAAGTGGTTGACCAATCACAACAGAGCCGGCCAGCTAACCAATCAGAGCAGACTGGGCTCTGGTTTCAGACAGAGGGTGAAAGGAGGTGCTGCAGGGCTTTTTGAACTTGAAAGCATGGAGACGTGTCCCAGTAGAGCAGGGGTGCCCAACCAGTCGATCGCGAGATGTGTCTAAAAATAGAACAACAATATTCTGGTTTATCGTTAATGTCCTATAACATAATCTTCCTGTGCCAGAATAATGCACTTGAACGCATCGAAGCGTTGTGATTGGCGTGACCCCATGTATCGGGGGGCAGTGGGCAGTAGTTAGCTGACGTTGTCCTTGTCAACAGGAGTGAGTGACAGTCCGCACACACACAAGACCGCAATTATGGCAGAAGCAAAAATCATTTTCACTCCGAGTGGGAGGATCTGTTTGTTTATTCCAACTCAAAGTCCATCTGTCTCTCGTCTGCACTGCGAGCGTGGCTTTACCGAAGAAGGGTCTTTTAGAGCGGCCTTTCAAAACGGTGCACAAACGCTACGAGACGGATTCCCTCCTAATTCTGCCCCACGCTCTTCTGTTCGTTGCGTGCATGTGTAACAGAGTTAAACATGTTAAACATTATACATAATTATAAGTTTGTGAATGTTTAATTCATAATAAGTTGTGAATTTTAAGAGATGAGATTGTTTCATTTAATATTTTAAGTTTTGTTTAATAATATCAACCTGAAAATGAGCAGAATATGGCCCCTTTGATGTGTGTTTAGCTTTGTTTAATCCATTGGTTAGTTTCAAGCCGGTTGTAAAAGAGACAAAGATAAAACACTTTATGTATGTCATATAAGTAGGATGTTCACCCTTCCTGGAAGTATTCAGCTCCAAGAGGTACTCTGGATCTACACACACACGCTTATTACTATCTCCTTCACTGTCATGCACCCAAGATATATACTGTGTGTGTGTGTGTGTGTGTGTGTGTGTGTGTGTGTGTGTGTGTGTGTGTGTGTGTGTGTGTGTGTGTGTGTGTGTGTGTGTGTGTGTGTGTGTGTGTGTGTGTGTGTGTGTGTGTGTGTGTGTGTGTGTGTGTGTGTGTGTGTGTGTGTGTGTGTGTGTGTGTGTGTGTGTGTGTGTGTGTGTGTGTGTGTGTGTGTGTGCGTGTGTGTTCAGAGAGGAACTACGATAAGGACTGTGGAGCCAGGCTGTTACTGAAAGACCAAACAGAGAAAAGCAAACAAGCAAGGAGTGTGTGAGCTTTAGAGAGGAGCTGCATGGATCATCAGTGTGACTTGTTACTGTCGACTCTACAGTAACGGTACGTCCACACAGCAGCTTTTCAAAAATCTTGAAAATCTTGGAGCTGGGCGTGTCTGACAGCTTGGGGATTTTTTGCAACCAATCACATGAATCTCCCGCCCCCGACATACAAAGCAAAAAACCCCGGGGATTTTATGCGAGCACTATATATATATATATATATATACATATATATATATACATATATATATATATATATATATATATAAACTCCCCATATATATATATATAAACTCCCCAAACAGGCGAAAACCTACCAGTTTCACCCACTGCCTCTGCCCCCTCCCTCCATGCCTGGTTCCTCCGGTTTGTATCCCGTTAATAGTTCTGGTCGTAAAGAACCGGGTGATTTGCTCCCGTAACTTCTCGTTTGGAATATGAGGAAATGAACTGCGGTCTGGTTCTCCCTGCTTACACGCGGTTTGATTGGCTAGCGCTTCTACTGTCAGATTTGCATAAACGTGTTTGATTGGCTGGCGCATCCAGCTCCGCTTCAAAAGTTGAACATTGCTCAACTTTTGAATCCTGGAAATCCTGGACATCCTGGAAATCTTCGCTTCGCTCCCCCACAATGCAGTTCGGCGAAAAGTGAGGCAAAGTGACGTCATCCCCATTCAAAGTCAATGGGCAGAGAAGCGTTGGAAGCGGTGGAAGTTGCTTCTGAAGCTGCTGTGTGGACGTACCGTAACAAGTCACAAAGTGCTTAAAAAATATATATTTAACGGCCAATGTAGCCATCTAAATGATTGTTGGATATGCATCCATTCCTTTCTTGGTCACTTGGTCATTTTGTGTGTGTTGTTGTAACTGCCTTCTGGACCACTGTGTTTTATGTGTCATTATATTAAAATTAAACTAAAAAGAGAAACATTGAAATTACGTCCCATTAAAAAAAAAATAGGCATGGACAAGTTTTGAGATACATAAATAAAACATTGGTATAACAAAATATGTTATGTTAAATGCTTTTATTTGAACTATTCATATCTTAAACTGCACTGTAACTTTTATCCATGTACTTTTTCTTGTAATGTTTAATTGAACTATTTATATTTTAGACTGCACTGTGGCTTTTATCCATGTATTTTTTTTTCTTAATGTTTATTTGATTAGCTTTTCTTTTTTAATGCTTAATGTCTTTTTTTGTAAAGCACTTTGTATTGCCTTGCGTTGAAAAGTGCTCTATAAATAAACTTGCCTTGCCTTGCCTTGCCTAAATGGGTTGTATAAGAGAACAAAGTAAAGACATGTCTGTCTTCTTCTGCTGTTCCTATTAGTGTTTACTTCCTGTTTGTCTTCTTCTGCTGTTCCCTTTAATGGTTGTGGTCGAATTGTCAGTTTAGCTTGGGAACCTTCCTAACGGAGTGAAATTACCCGGAAGTCCCTCAGTGGCCGCCATGACTTATCATGGCGGCCACTGAGGGACTTCTCTAGATCAGGGGTTCCCAACCTTTTTTCAGCATGAGACCCAAAACAGAAATGTTGTGGTCCTACGGGACCCAGGCTCACACAATGTCATGATTTTCCATAATATCTACATTTATAAACAAAGAATACAACACACCAGGAATTTAAAATGTAAATGAAAATATGTATTTAATAATAAAAGTGCATCGCAGCAATTACATTTCTCACCATAACAAAAGAAAAAATAAGGATCAAAGCAGAAAGACGAAACATGGGAAGTGCAGTGAAGTATACAGTCCATCACAGATCAAATCAAATGATATGCTAGAAGGGGTATTATATCATATATTGATACATGATATAATATAATACCAATGACATCTGGGCTGGGTTTTTGACCGTGCCAATCTGAGCTCATGCTCAGGATTTAGCCTGTTTCTGTATTTGTTTTTCAGGTATGCTAAAGTAGAAAACCCAGATTCACACAAGTATGTGGTGCCAAACGGTATCAATACTTGTACAACTATCTTAGCCAAGCAGGAGAACTCAGCCTGCTGGGAATGAGCAACCCAAATCTGTGCCAAAGGGGTTGTTTCAAACACTTAAAATGCTGTTACAGGGAACCCGCAGCTGCATGAGTGAATGTAACAGTCTAAACATGGCTGGATTTGAAGTCGGAGAGGTTAAAGATGTCAGCAGCAAGGAGCCTTAGAGCTATCATCTTTCCAGCTGCCCTGTGGACCTGCAGTGTGACCAGTCAACACGTTCTCACTCCCAACCTCTGTGAGCTATCTGCTCCAACGGGAGCTGCCTGGACGCTGCAATCATGTTGCGCACTATCCGTGCTGACTTTTCGTACAATGTCCCACTGTCTGGCTTCCTGCATGAAGTCAAGTGCTCGGCGCAGTTGTCGGCGAAATGTCGCTCCTCTGTTTTCATTGAAACAGCTCCGTATATCCGTTAGCGCAGCTAGCTAGCACCAGATGCTAACAACAACAACAATACACGTAAGGTCTCTCTCTCGCTCGCTCGCGCCACACATACACACACCCTCCTGGTCCTCCCGATGGCCAGTCGGTGCCTGCCGGTGAGCGTGGAAGTGTGGTCTGCCACAAGCGGGCAGCAGGAGCGGGGCTGTCAGCATCAGCTTGTAGATGGTATTTTAAACTTGATGCGCTCTGAAACTACGGGGCGGCCGAGGACAAAAAATACACATGCGTTAATCGCGTTCAAATAATTAGCGGCGGTCATTTTTTTTTGCTTGACTTGACAGCCCTAATTATTTTATTTTTAAAAAAAAAATTGGGATTTCACATCAACAGGATGTCCGGTTAACTAAAGACGTCCGTGCGGAACAATACCCCAACCCATAGACCCGTGAGTAAATAATGTCAATCACCACATCACACACATCCCTTCACATTTACATTTAAATTTACATTAAAGTATTTTGTGAGGCCTTCTAAAATGTTTTTAAATATAATTAGGGTTGTAGTTGAAGAGTTTGTAACGGACAACGGCACGTCCATTAATTCCACAACCACACAAATGGATTAACATCGATTTAATACATTAATGTAGCCTTTGTTTCTGCTAAAAGAGGTGTCGACCAGCTGGGGCAACAAGAACATCGGCGAAATCGAGTGTGACTATTCAAAAATAAATAATTATTATATTAATATTGACAATAACAACCGACCGTTGGGGAGCGTTCTCATGGCGTCTATTATCAACGCTATGGGAGGTCTATGAAGGTCTATGGGACGCCCTGCCCGTTGAAAACTGTGACTCTCAAGGGGTACCCTGTCCGTAATAGAGTGACGGGGAGGGGCCCTGACCGACCGTCAACATGTGACGGGTTGGGAGTGAGAACGTGTTGGACCAGTGCCTCTAACTCTGCCTGACTGAGACCAGGTCTTGTGATGGCACAGCTTGGAAGGGACACTTCACCCACTGAAGGTTTTGAGCTCTCTGTGAGTCAGGGAAGTACCGCTTGAAGTTCTCCTGTAGTTGAGACAAGTGCTCGACTATGTTCTGCTTCACAGAGTCACTCAAGGGAAGACCGGTGCTTACTTGGTAGGCAGTGAGGACAGGAAACATTACCAGTTCTCCTGCAACCAGCTGTGAATGCCACAGACAAAGGCGTGCTTCGAATCCTTGTATTCCATCTTCAAGATCCAATATGCTGTTCTCTTTTCCTTGAAGGCTGGTGTTCAGCATGTTGAGCTTGTTAAAAATGTCCACGGTAGGCAAATCTTGCCAACCAGCGCTTGTCCTGCAAATGCTTGGCCAGGTTAGCGTCCTCATTTTTCAGGTAAGCCATGGCCTGCTCTCTCAGCTCCCACACTAGAACTTTTCCCTTGGAGAGCCACCGTACCTCACAGTGGAAGAGTAGGTGCTCATGCTCTGCCCCCATTTCCTTGCAGAGCTCTCTGTAGAGCCTTGATTGTAGTGGTCGCTTTTTTATTAGATGTACCACTCTAACAACCACATCAAGAACCTCACCTAAGTCCTGCTGCATCCCCTGCGAGATGGAGTTCATGACTTTATGAGCTGTTCATGAGCACTCATGAAACATTCATGAACAACTCATTATATGTTCACTTGTCATGTTCATGAACCAACATTCTTAAAATGCTCATGAACCATTTTAAAGAGCAGTTCATGAAATGTTTATGAACATTGTTCATTCATATAAAGTTCCTGTTTTGCTCATGACAGACTTTTAGGAGCAATTTATGAACTTTTCATGATCCAGCCAATCACAACATTATAATTAAAACCCCACAAAGTGTGCATGAGCATTTCATGAACTTTTCATGACTATGAGCATTTCATGAACTTTTGGATGATTGTGGCAAGTTCAGAATATTTTGAATATTCATGAGCATTTTATGAACTTTTGATGATCAGTGTGATGTTTTTAAAGACCTCTTGAATATTCATCTACTATTTGAACATTTCTTTCTTTTTTTAAACTTTTAATCTTAAAACAAAACAATAGTGAATTTGAAACTGAACATTATCTGTATTTATTTTGGTGACATTCATATCATTTTATGGTTTATCTGTACTGTTTGAGAAGCAGTACGAGTAAGTAGCGCCAAGGTGGAACTTTGGCAGGTGAGCGGTGACATCTGGGTTACCTTAGGGGGGACACTTCCGCCCCCTCCTCAGAAGCAATCCAGACGATCAACCGGATCCTGTGTATAATTATTGCTGCTCCATTTTTCTGTTTTCTACAGGTCAGTAAATGATGAAAATGATCGATGTTAACTTGTGTGAATTAGATATGATGTTGGAGATGTTTAGGAGAGTTTTGAGCATGTTTGACATAGTAACGGTATTTTAAAAATACTAAACTGTCGGCAACAATAGATGCCATTTTCGCGGGCTTCAGCCGCGCCTGGGTAAATGTGACCTGAGCGAAGGCTCGCAGGCAGGTTAGCTGCTGCGCACGGGTAATATGTTTTGTTTACCTGAGTGCAGTCTTGCAGGCACATTGCCTTGTTTTTTGTTTATTAACATTGACAGTGTATTTTTGTGATCTCCATAATATGTTATATTTGGTAAAGATAGATATATTGATAGAAAGTATTATTTGATAGCATTATGTGTTTATAGATAACAACCTGTCCTTCACTGCAAACTTAGCTGCTACAACCCGCTGCTGCAGATACACGCTTTACAACATCAGGAGGATGCGTCCCCAGCTGACCCAGAAAGCCACGCAGGTTCTGGTCCAGGCTCTCGTCATCTCACGCCTAGACTACTGCAACTCCCTCCTGGCTGGTCTACCTGCATGTGCCATCCGACCTCTGCAGCTCATCCAGAATGCAGCGGCTCGTCTGGTCTTCAACCTTCCTAAATTCTCCCACACCACGCCGCTCCTCCGCTCCCTCCACTGGCTTCCGGTAACTGCTAGAATCCACTTCAAGACAATGGCACTTGCGTACCATGCTGCGAATGGATCTGGCCCTTCCTACATCCAGGACATGGTTAATCGTACACCCCAGCACGCGCACTCCGCTCTGCATCAACCAAACGGCTCGCTGCACCCTCGCTGCGAAGGGGACCCAAGTTCCCATCAGCAGAAACACGTGGGTTTGCTATCCTGGCTCCAAAATGGTGGAATGAGCTCCCATTGACATCAGGACAGCAGAAAGCTTACACACCTTCCGGCGCAGACTGAAAACTCATCTCTTTCGACTCCACTTCGAGCAATATAACTATTAACAAAGCACTTATGGACTGGCTTACCTAAAGCCAGTTGAGTAGCACTTGAAATGTTTTTGCTCTATGAAACCTGATGTACTTATATGATTCTGTTTTCTTCAAGTTTGTATTTTGTTGGTCGAATGCACTTATTGTAAGTCGCTTTGGATAAAAGCAGCTAAATGCAATGTAATGTAATAATTTATATTGACTATGTTGAATTTCTCCTTGAGATACCGTAATTGACTGACAGACAGATAACTTAAATGGAGAAATGTGATGTTTGTAAAGTTCAGCTATTTGAATGTAACTGTGTACTTTGAATTTTGAATAAGAAGCATTCCAGACGATCAACCGGATCCTGTGTATAATTATTGCTGCTGCACTTTTCTGTTTTCTACAGAAATCATTTATTGTTGCTGTGGTACCCAAGCTTTTGGGACCCGCAACACATTTTTTTGTGTAGCTGAGTGTCAAGAACTGTGCTTCAAATAGTGATAGGATTACTTGTAGTGCTCCACCTGTATACATGTATGTGTGTATGTTAATTTGAGTAAAGTTCCATTGTGATTGACATAATTGTTGTTTTCTATGGTTGCCAATTGACCCACAGTCAGTGGTTCATGAGCAGTTCATGTACATGAACAGTTCATAGCCAGCCATTGAATTATATTCAGTGACTGGGTATGAACTGTTCATGAACGGTTCACTATCATCTCACTGGGGAATGCTTTGCTAGCCAAAGCCTCCCTGTGGATAATACAGTGTGTTACCTTCACATTTGGGACCACTTTACGTACATGAGCCACAAAACCAGACCTGCACCCAGTCATGCTCCTTGCACCATCGGTGCAAAACCCTATACAGTTTCCCCATTCTAATTTCAGTTCTTTCAAATGTGTGTCCACCACTCTGAAAATATCCTCTCCCCTTGTTGTTGTGTGCAGCTGGTCTGGTCACAGAATAGGAACTCCTCCTTGATATCTTTGCCACTAATGTATCTGGCAAAGACCATTAACTGGGGAATCCCAGCAACATCCACAGACTCGTCTAGCTGCAGTGAAAATCATTTGGTGCTGCAGTATTTCCTCTGTGACTGTTTTTTGGATGTCAGCTGACATACCCTTGATTCTGGATGCAACGGTGTTGTTTGAGAATGGGACAGACTCAATTTTGTTCGCTGCATCCTTACTAGTGCTGTAGCAACACGTCGACGACTTCAGAATATCGTCGACGACATATTTCCCCGTTGACGCGTCGCTACACACACGTGGGTCACCCAAAGCAACAAGCAGTTCGCAATCGCACTTCAAACACAATGGAGACTGAAACGGCTACCACCTCCTCCTCACAGGATTGTGCACGAAGCCCTCAAATGAAAACATCTCGCCCTAGGTCTTCAAAAGCATGGGAATATTTTAAAGTTAGTCCAAAACGCAAAGATATTGTCATTTGCAGTCTTTGCCAAATGGAGTTGGCATATCACACGAGCACAACGGCTATGTTGGAACATTTAAAGCGGCAGCTAGCTGTGGTGGCTACCATTAGCAGCTAGCATTTGCTCTCCGATTTGTACATAAAAATGGAATTATGGATTATAAATGCAATCATTTTTTTATACATAGACGTTAAAAAACTATGGATTAACCGACGCTCACCGGCAGGCACCGACTGGCCATCGGGAGGACCGGGAGGGTGTGTGTATGTGTGGCCCGAGCGAGCGAGAGAGAGACCTTACGTTTATTGTTGTTAGCATCTGGTGCTAGCTAGCTGCGCTAACGGATATAAGGAGCTGTTTAAATGAAAACAGAGGAGCGACATTTCGCCACAACTGCGCCGAGCACTTGACTTTATGCAGGAAGCCAGACAGCGGGACATTGTAGGAGAAATCAGCACACTCAGCAACATGATTGCAGCATCCAGGCAGCTCCGGTTCGAGCATATGCCTTGAGTTGCACATAGTTCCAACGCGCGCGCACACACACACACACACACTTTTTGTATTATTGTCTTCGTACGCTTTTAACACACCATCGTAGCGATGGCGATGTTTCAGGTGACTGATCAGGTTCAAAGTATTAGGGAGCGCTGGATTTGTGAAGAACTCCCCTCTTCCTAAACCACTAATACCACAGTACTGGCAAAACGGGAGGAGCCGAGTGAAAAACAAGCGCCCCTCATCCCAATCCACCCACACCGCAGTATTTTTTCTTTTTTTTTACCCAAAAAATATATTGTATATTATCGGGGCTATTAATACTGGTATCGGGTTTATCGGGATGACGTCATAATTCCTAATATCGGACCGATAATTATCGTGCATCCCTATCTGTTATGCATTCATGCAACATCGTATTCCAATTTCGTCCCGACTGCTTCAGGCCGTAAATTGACTTCTCTAGTTTACACACTAGCTTTCCTCCCTCCTTTACATAACCCTCAGGTTGTTCCAAATGTGGTGATCGATGGGTGCATGCAGGTAGGCTGTCTTTACATCCATCTGGTGTCAAATCAAATCCACTTGGGCTGCCTTCTGCATTAATACACGTACACTTGTCAGGTTGGCTGAAGGTGAGAACGTCTCCCCGTAATCTATCGCCGCCCTCTGACTGTATCCTTTTGCTACGAACCTAGCTTTGTACCTGTCGTGTCCGTCAACGTCTCCCTTAACTGAATATACCCATTTACCTCCCACTGTTTTCCTGCCCTCTGGCAATTTTGTCAGGATAAAAGTCTGATTGTCTTCTCGAGACTTAATTTCCTCATCCATCGCTTTTCCCCAGGTTTCTGACTCGGTCGAGGTCATGGCCTCTTTAAAGGTCATATGTACACCGCAAACTGCTCTGTAACAATAATCTATACTAGTGAGTGTTTTATCCTCTTCATCACTATCTTCCTGAGTATAATCTCTCAAGTACTCTGGGGCTTTGCACTCCCTACTGGGATATCTCCCACTGTCTGAGGCATGTGACGCCACCCTAGGGTGCTGTTCGCCATCTTCCTCTGATGCTGACTGTGGAGCGTTAGCTTGTACATCTTTGCTCAGTACACTAGGCTGTGGGGCCTTTACTCCCTCTTCACAGTCTTCCTCCGAATCCTGTTCTAACCACTGTGTCTGAGTCTCGCTATCACAAGTTGTGCTGGTGATAAACTTTACTAGTCTGTGCTTCTGAACCTTCTCTTTGTCGGGGTAGTAAACTAGATAGGCGGGGCTTCCCTTGTCGTGCCCTACAAAACGTCCTTTCTCACACCTAGTGTCTAATGTTCCCCTGTCCTGCTGGTACGCATAGCACACTGCTCCAAACGTATGCATCCTAGCTAAGTTACACTTCTTCCCTGTCAGTGCTGAATATGGCGTAGTGCCCGTGTGCTTATTAAAACACCGGTTTCTGGTATGGGCTGCTTCCTGAATGGCGTAGTGCCAAAGGCTTTTAGGAAGATCCCTGTCAATAAGCATACATCTGGCCATTTAAAAAATAGTGCGCCCTTCTCTTTCAGCTGTCCCGTTCTGATGTGGGGAATAAGGACAAGACGTCTCATGTCTGATCTTGTTCTTTCTCAATAGTGTCTGAAACTCCTTACGAGTGAACTCAGTCCCGTTATCTGATCTAATGCATTTCACAGTCCCATAGGGAGCTACATCTGCCAGATACTTCTCAGTGGCTTGAACTGCGTCACTCTTCGCTTTCAGGAAATAAATAAACACTGCCCCTGTACACACATCTGTAAATGAGTGCATATACTTGAAGCCATTTATGGACTTGTTATTAACTGGACCAGCTAGATCAGTGTTCACCAACTCAAGTGGTGTGTTTGCTTTATCGGTCGGATCTCTGTTTCTCGTTTGGGTAAACTTTCCGTCTATGCATACTTTACAATCTTTATCAGGCTTACGCTTTGTACCCTTAATATGCATACCTACAGTTACAACCTGCAGCTTTAACACATCCTCATAATTACAGTGACCCATAATCTCATGCCACGTTTGGCTATCATGGCTGACATGACACTTATCTTCAACATCACACTCTGTTTGCAAATAGTACATTTTCTTACATACATAAATGTCAAACCTGGTACCATCCGGTAACATCAGAGCAGACTTCACGGAAAAGAGTTCTTGGGGGTACGATGGGATGTATAGTGCGTTCTTCAGAGTCACTTTACACCGTCGTCCCTCGCTGTCTATCAGACACATCTCTGCTTCTCCTCTGCCGTGCGCCACCCCGAAGGTGCGCGTCCCGTCTGCCAATTCCATGCTGTGTCTCTTGAATTTCTTCTTATCGTTGATGTTGTGGGACGACGCTCCCGTGTACACGATCAATCCTTTTTTTCTGTGGGTATGTAGTTGTTGTCTCTGTAGGCTGGTCTCTTCAGCTCGCACTTTGAGGGTGTAGTCATCTCCTCCCGCAGCTTCTCCGGTACCACCTGGCATGCTCGCACACCGAGCGGCATCACCGTGGTCCTTCTTTGTGCACGCTTTGTCTGTGTGCCCTTTGCTTTTACAAAAGCTACACCAGACTTCCTTTCTGCAGTCATCTTTTCGATGGCCTTTCTCTCCGCATCGCCAACATGCGCCGATGCTTTCTCCGTCGCCATCGGGGATGAATCGTTTGGCGGGCTTTCTCTTTGTTGCTGCTTGGACTTTCAGCACCCTCTCGCTCGTCTCGTCTGAGGCTGAATCTTCTGAGGCCTCGAAGTTCCTCAACTTCGCCTTGAACTGTCCCAACGTTACTTCACTGTCACCGTGTGTCACCATTAGAGTGAACGGCTTGTATTTTTCGGGTAATCCCCGCATAACCATCGCCATCATTAGTCCCTCACTCGGTGCTTCTCCCGCGCTCCTGAGTGCCGTAATGATCTGCTCAGCTCGGATAATGTACTCTGTTACTGTCTCATTATCAGGTTTCTTCAGCGCAGTCATGGTTATGTACAAGGTGACGATCCGGGGTCTGCCTTTTCCAATATAGTGCTCCCTTAATACAGAGAGACATGAAGGACAAGGGCCGAGAAAGTCTCAGAATATCAGGCCTAAACTGGTATTGTCGAGTAGCGGCGCTAACTCACAATAGGCGTCAGCATTGAGCTTGTCGTCTTGAGCCCTCAGTGCCGCAGTCAGCTCTCCAGCGGGTGCTCGAAGGATGGTCTCCTTCAATCCCACTCCGTGCATGCAACACAGCATCCTCTCTTCCCAGAGCTCATACTCTTCTGCTTTCCCGTCAAACGTGGGCCACTTGCTCTTCCTCGTGGTTCCATGCGCCATGGCTTTTGCGTTTGTAGCTTCAGTAGCTTAGCTTAGGTCCTTGTTAGCTTAGCTTTAGCTTCCCTCGGTTCTCCCGATACTAAACTAGCTTAACACGTGGCTAACTAGCTACTCCTATGCTAACCGTGCTAACAGGCAATCTTCTCGCCTTGTTATCGCACGCTTCGAACAGTAGAATAGTTTATCGTATCTGGGCCCATAACCTGTTAGCAGATTTAGACTTAAACCTTTTGTCTCCTGCAGCAGAAAGGTGAATAATCTCAGCAGTTCAAGTTTAGCCATTCATCACGGCGTTATTTATTATAGGCAGTAGGCACACATCTCAAGAGACTTGAGGACAGAGAGAGAAGGGGCGTGACTTCCAACGGTCTTATACCCCAGGTAGTGACATCATCAATCATGTGGTACAGCGCTAACCAATGAACACAGTAGTAGTCGCAGCTACTTACATAAACAATATATGGTACACAGTAATACATGGAATCATACACTATACATGTCTCTCTGTTATATCTCAACAGTGCTTACCCCCCCCCAAAAAAAGTTGTAAATTAAACAAGTGAAGTACATAAAGCCCA
Organism: Pseudochaenichthys georgianus; assembly: GCF_902827115.2. Classification (NCBI taxonomy): domain Eukaryota; kingdom Metazoa; phylum Chordata; class Actinopteri; order Perciformes; family Channichthyidae; genus Pseudochaenichthys; species Pseudochaenichthys georgianus. Next base: position 2,661,571 of record NC_047518.2, on the reverse strand, counting down.
TAAGGCCTCCTATTGGTTGAGGGATGTTGACAGGGTTGTTGCACAAAAGATCCGAGCGCGCACAGAACAAATCTGAGAGCAGACATTTGACGGGCGCACAGAAACAGCCTGAGTGCGAGGAGAAGGTTTGAAGCTGGAACACAGGAAGTCTGTATGCAGCAATATATCTGAGTGCAAGCGTACAGTTTGAGCAGAAGCAGAGCAAATCTAAGCACAAGCAGGCACTATTTGAGTGTGAGGACAGGGTTTGAGGGAAAGAAATCAGTAAAGTATGCTCTCAAGTAAAGACCACGCTCTTGAATAAAGATAGGGAATAACCCCCATATGTGTTCCTATGTGCATCACACTGCAGCAGTCACGTCCGTGCGGCTGATGATCCTTCTCATACTGCCTGTCACTTTCCCTCTAACTTTCCTGTGGTTATTGTTTCTCTGTTTTTCTCCCGGCCGTTTTAAAAACATTTTAGGCTAGTCAAAGTTGAAACACCGCTCTGTGCCGCTGCAGTCCACAGCTGGCGGTCCGCTCCGGGGCTCAGTCTGCTTTGCATTCACGAAACAATTTCACAACAGACCCTGACAAACTCACAAACACACAAAACAAATGATTAAAATGAGTGACTTACTTTTCCGCCGTCAAAACACTGCTTCTTGAACGACTCTTCTTTGCAGATGAAAAAATGCGTCGATTTGTCCCGATGCAGAGGATGTTTTGTTTGGAGATGCCGGTGCAATTTATTCATTTTCAAGCTTTCGTTACTGAGCACCTCTCCACATAAAACACACTGAGGCCGCTCCTCTCCATTTCTAACAGCTTTTGTGAAGCCAACGTTTAAAAACTCCTCTTTGTATCGTCTGTTTGCCATCGTGTACGATCGGGATTAATCAGCAGACAATAAACAGACGGCGCGAAAACTTTCGCGGGGGACGCGTCAGAGCTGAAACAAATACAATCTTTTATTTTTAGTTTATTTGTATTTATAAAATTAAATCATTCAATATACAATGCTATATTGCACAATTTCATTTTCAAAATACAAAATAAAATACAAAAATTATAAAAAAATTGTATTTGCAACGCAGCCATCAGCTCTGACGCTGTGTGTGTGTAGCAATGCATTTAACTGGCGAGCCAATCAAAATGGGTCCCTGAGTTTGCTGGTGCTGAGGTTAAAGCCTGGTTCATGGACCACTGGAAGAACAAACCAAAGGCACAGAGCTGGGGGAACACTCTCCTATGCTTGCACAGTATCTGCATGTTTACTCAGCAGCAGCAGTACAGTGTGTTCACCCTGCAGATATAGTGGAGAGGGAGGATCTGAAGCTGATGCTCCTCTAAGCCTCTGCTGTGCCCCAGGTGGCGGGGACAATACTGTGAAAATGCCATGTGGACCGCTGGAGAGGTGCACTGTGTTTCTGCTGATCCTTAGAATCAATATACTTGCTTTTGTTTGAAGACAACAACCTGAGGAGCGTTGGAAACATACATGTCTGCACCCTTTGTACCTGGATGTTAAAAAGCCCATTTGATGCAGTTTTGCAAGTAAATGCTGAAACTTGAAGAGGTTAATAACAGGCTAGGAAAATAATGTAGAATGTGAGATGGGATACGTTTCAGGATACAAACTAAATTCAAATGTTTTCGCTTACAGTTACATAAAAAAGAGGAAATCAGATTACTGTTATATTACAAAACAATTGGGATAACTATAGCAGGGGGGTATACTGCGAAGCAGGATTTTCGCTTAGCCGGCTAAATTCAGGGAAAACTCCGGCTTTCCGGTCCTACGAAGCTGGTTCTCTTTTTAGCAGGCTAGATCTCCATGGTAACTTATGCTAAGCAGCTAACCTGGTCGGGACCAGGTTAGGTTGCAGGCTAAGAGCTCAACTCAGTGAAAGCACCGCCTGCTGACCAATCAGAGCTCAGTGTGCGGAGTTTAAAGCGATCAAGTCATATTACAGGAGAAAGGAAATACAGAAAAGCTGCCGTCGCAGGAAAGACGGCCGGCAAAAATCACCGACTGTGTGAACGTGAACATTAATAGAATATCACCTCCATCTTCAGAGCAATCTGACTATTATAACATTAGCGTTAAGAAAGCTTACTTAAATATCTGCCACAACATAAGTACCCGGATCAGAGTACATTAAGTACAGTCCGCGGCATATCACTTCATAATGTATCACATATCTCCTGATCTGAGTCAGCTGAGCCGTATCTGGCCGTGCAGCACTCACAGCGTCACAGACTGGATGCAGAAGTATTATTTTAAGCAACACATTAAGTTGAGGAAACACTCGAGTCAAATGTAATTGAAGTCAGATCGTGTTTTAGACGGGCAGTGATATCATAAACCTGTTAATGTACGCATTCAAACACGTGTTCTGTCCCAGCTGTGTTCACCTTGCAGCTGCAGCTCTGAGGCTTTGATCCTGATCAAGTGTTTAAGTCATGGATGTTTAAAGTTTAACTTCTTCATTTGTCTAATATTAAAGTTCACTTTTCATTCAGGAAGTATGACGCTGTGCTGTCAGTGCGCTTCTCCATGTTTGTGATTGGTCGAATGCTCCAGATACCACCCCTCTCATGTGAACGCGCACCTAACTAGATAGGACACGGCTGGCTTGAGCGATCCAGTTGATAACCCGCGTCGTAGGACAGTTTAGCGAGAGCGCTATGTTTTGGATTAGGCCAACCGGCTAACTCAAACATATCAGGTTAGGTTGAACCGGCTTCGTAGGACAGGCCTCTGGAGGTTGAACCGGCTTCGTAGGACAGGCCTCTGGAGGTTGAACCGGCTTCGTAGGACAGGCCTCTGGAGGTTGAACCGGCTTCGTAGGACAGGCCTCTGGAGGTTGAACCGGCTTCGTAGGACAGGCCTCTGGAGGTTGAACCGGCTTCGTAGGACAGGCCTCTGGAGGTTGAACCGGCTTCGTAGGACAGGCCTCAGGATTCTAATGTTAGTAAACAACTAAAAAAAGCATAGTGTTTGTTTGAAAGGATCAGATGTGATGTCTGCTCTGTTCTGTCGGCTAACACTTAGAGGTGCGTCTATACGGCTACTGCCTGAATCTGCTTCAGGGTTTGAATGACATGCTGATCCCACCACGACACTGATCCCTCAGGCTGAGTCGCATCGAGCCATCACAACATTGATTCATCAACAGATGCAACGCAGGATGCACACACACACACACACACACACACACACACACACACACACACACACACACACACACACACACACACACACACACACACACACACACACACACACACACACACACACACACACACACACACACACACACACACACACACACACACACACACACACACCTCCATGGTTGATCAGAGAGGTCAGAGCTTAAGGATGCTCCACAGCAGAAATGATGTTAAAAAGACTCTGTGTGAGGTGTTTGAGGATAGGATGCTTAACCATTTGAGGACTTACAATGTAGTGTATGTGACACCTGTGTAACATTTAGTTTATTGTATGTGTTCCTTAATGTCTTTGGCTTTTTATCATGTTGGGTAATACGGGCTACTCTCATTAAGACAACAATATTTCATATTTGTTTCATGCACAGGTTTAATTAGAGCAAGGGGTTACAACGATGTATTGTAACCTGTCTGTAATGGTGCTATTCCAACTTCCTGTCTGGGCGAACTGTGTCTCTCGTAACAAGCCATGTGTTCATCTGTGTACCTCTTGCATCGTGTACTATGGAGCATGATTGTAATCTAACTGTGAGATGGAGTCCTGATCAAATGAAGTATGTTGTATCTTAACATATGATGTTGCAGCAATACGACTTCAACTGAGCCGCAGTGTGTTTGAGGAAAATCCAATGATGTTATTTACCAGTGCCACTACATCTGGGATGTCAGCGTGAGAAAAAGTTTTTAGAGGGTACTTGTCCATGGACAAGTGAGTTTGGAAATGTACTTGTCCGAATACATTTTTCACTTGTCCAGAATGGACAAAAATTGGGGCCCCTGGAAGCTTCTTCTTCGCCATCGTATCTTACATTTTCCCACGGTTTTTACGGCACCGCTAACGTAAGTGAGCGGTAACATTTTACTGCATTACACATAGGGTTGGGTATCGTTTGGATTTTAACGATTCCGGTTCTGCTTTTCGATTCCGGTTATTTTCGGTTCTCGATTCCGGTTCTTTGAGAGGGTAAAAATAAGTCCCATGACAAACTGGGAGAAAAATATATTTATGAAAACATTAAGTCAAATCTGTATTCCTATTTACAAATCACTTCATACTGTTTAATTTCTTACGGTTATTGAATACAATTATATAAAAATAATCTCTGCATTGTTTAGTTAGTTCTAAGTGGTGCAGTTTGAGAATGTACAATTGGCCCAGTCTCCTCTGATGTTACACTGCAACCTGCCTGTGAGACAGAGTCCAACCACACATGTCCAACACATAGGACTAATACTAATAATAATAATAATAATACATTATATTTATAGCCTATAGGCCTAGCGCTTTTCTACAACTCAAAGACGCTTGCATGCTTACACATGTCCTGCAATACACATGCTGCAGCTGCCCAGCTGCTCACTGTTTGTAAAAGTAAATAAATAGTATTTTCACTTTTTCGCACACTGGATGTGTGTGCATACAGAGCAGACCATGTCCTGGTCCCGGGTGAGAGTTGGGAGGCGTGATGCCACATCGTGTATTTCAGTCTGACACACCAGCGCTGCAGCAACTGAGAAGAACACATCATGTTAGGATCAGGAGCTGCAGAGAAGTCTGACAGACGGTGTGTGTGTGTGTGTGTGTGTGTGTGTGTGTGTGTGTGTGTGTGTGTGTGTGTGTGTGTGTGTGTGTGTGTGTGTGTGTGTGTGTGTGTGTGTGTGTGTGTGTGTGTGTGTGTGTGTGTGTGTGTGTGTGTGTGTGTGTGTGTGTGTGTATGTGTGTGTGTGTGGCCTCTTCTTTGTTCCTCTTATTCCCATGCACAGGGGACCCGCTGCCTGCACTCGGCCGTGACGGCTGAAATATTTACCACTCTGTTTACCAGCGCCGTCCTGACTGACAGGACCACCGCCCCGAGCGCCTCCGTCTATGTACTGTACCTCAAGCTCCGCCCCTGGCGTGCTCCTTCTCCCGGTGCTGCTGTGTCTGAGCGTGGAGTCAGTGATAATAGACTCTTTGAGTGACATGTTTTAATCCTGTCCCATTCTAATGATATTTGCTCTTCCCCCAGTGTGGCAGCCGCTATCAAAATGTCACAGATAGATTTACAAGTGCATGAGCTGCCAAACAAAGCTTATTTCAGTCTGGGCTGTAGGGCGGGGAAACAGATCTATATATACTACAAATCAATGGGGAGAATTTATGGCAGGCACCTGTGGACTTATGGTGCCAGAGAGGGGATATGACCAGAGGAATACAAGGAATGAATGGATTTGTGATGTATGAGTGTGTGTGTGTGTGTGTGTGCGCGCGTGCGTGTGTGCGTGTGTGTGTGTGTGTGTGTGTGTGCGCGCGTGCGTGTGTATGTGTGTGCGTGTGTGTGTGTGTGTGTGTGTGTGTGTGTGTGTATAATGTACCTTACAGGCAGAAAGGGAAAGCATAGATGTCATGTGACCTGAAGATAAACTTCAGCACATGTTGATGCAGTGGTTTTACTAGATGTCTTATCTTAACGCTAACGCTTCCCATCAGCGGGTGTGCTAGCATTAAAGTTAAGGTACAGATTGTGTCAGTCCAAGAAAAAAAGAAATCAAACTAAATGTTTGTATTTTTGAAGACCGTTTTAGTTGTTCCTGAGCTAGAGTCTACGGAGTGGCGTGTCCTTGGAAGACAGCCTGACAGATCAAAGTCAGGGTGGAAACAAATGCTAAATGTGCTTTGTATACATATGTTGATCGGCTTTGAAAGCATGATATGGATGAGATCACAGTGTTTGACAGCTGGACTGTAAGATGACACAGCAGCTGTTACATAGCATAGGGTTGAATCTGTATTTTCAGTGCAGAGAGAAAAGCACGTCCTCAAGGGAAGTCTCACCCTTGATTGTGTTTGCAGTTTGTAATATCACAACCAGCAGCAATCAGAGCTAAACATCCCCCATGTGCTCCTTCTAATGACCACTAGGTGGCTTTACATGATGATATGTCCCCGTAAACCTGACGCCAGATCCTCAGTCTGTCTTTCTGTCATCTCTTTCTCTGCTCCCTCTATCTGCCTCCCTGCAGAGGCCGTCTGCGCTTCACTCGTTGTAAACGCCTGTGGGCTGTCTGTGTTATTCCTCAATGCAGAAGTGAAAAAAACACACCGTTGCTTTAGGGCACAATTACCCAATGCCAGTTACTATTACCGTGGTACCTCTGCAATCATTTCCTCGGGGAAGGGGCCGTGGAGCCACACCGCACCTCCCTACCCCCGAGTAATGGATTTATGATATCCCCCTCTCCATATGGAGCCATGGGCCAGATGCACCTGACACACACAGCTCACACACAACCTGTGAGCGCTTCACTTCGCCACAGCCATATGCTCATAACTCCGCCCGACTTATTCAACCCGACCTGTCCTGAAGCATATATGCATATTCCAGACAGAGCCATGCACACGGTTCTTTATAACTTGGCATGTAGAGATGTAGACAGCAAGAGAAGACAATCATCTACACACTGTGGAGCTGTACACTGCCGTACCCATCGTTCCAGTAGGACTCATCGTATACCCCAGTGTGACTGTCCCATCTTGACCTTGATGATAGTAGGAAGAACACGTTTTAAATGTTAATGCTTTTCAAAAGGAAAGTAAGAACCTTGAAGATGTTTCTTTTCATTAATTGATAATGGAGAATTGACCTTGAAGATAAAATGTTTAAGCAATGCTTAGTCATATACAAGTGTCCTCAGGGACAGCTCTGAGGACACTAAACCGTCCTCTGCAACAGAACGGATGAAGCAGTCATTAGTGTCCTGTAGACACCAAAAGTAAATGTTGACTTATTTTAATTTAACAAATGTATACCATATACGTAACGTCTTAACTCACGTACTAACACAACTTAACTGACGTCACATACTAAACTTAACACATACCATCCTCAAGCTACATATGTGACCTGTATGTGACCCAACAAACCAAACCAACCCCACTTTGGGCCATACCATGATTTGTTATCCAAACCTAACCACGTTATTTATTTGCCTAAACATAAGAAGTCCAATAACATCTTTAAATCTGTGACATGTTCACACTGTGTGCCTGGAAGCCAAGGACATCCCAGTGTAAGAGTTAGACACTCGTCCACCAGTAGACCAGGCCTCAATTAGACGCCTGCAGCTAGTGCAGAACGCAGCGGCACGTCTTCTGACTGGCCACAAAAGCACGACCACATCACCCCAATTCTGGCCTCACTGCACTGGCTTCCAGTTCGGTTCAGAATTGATTTTAAACTCCTTTTATTTGTTTTCAAAGCCCTAAATGTTCTGGCTCCGGCCTCTGTAGCTGAACTCCTCCAGCGCTACACCCCAGGCAGAGCCTTAAGGTCGGCTGATCAGCTGCTGCTGGTAGTGCCTAAGACCAGGCTCAACACCCGAGGGCACAGAGCCTTCGCAGCAGCGGGCCCCAGGCTCTGGAACACTCTGCCCCTCCATGAGAGGTCGGCCCAGACCCTGGGGGTTTTAAATCTACTCTTAAAACACACTTCTTCTCCCTGGCCTTCTAGTCAGAGCGGAGCACGACTCCTGACTTTTCCCTGTGTTTTTTATATCTGTTGTAAATTATTGTCTTTTATTGTGATGTAGTAATGTGTTTTTATTACATGTACAGCAATTTTGCCTCGACCAAAAATCGCTTTTAAATGTGCTTTATAAATAAAACTTGATTTGATTTGATTAGACTGACAGGACATCGATCATCAATTCCCAATGATCTGTGTAATGGTTTTCCTGACTGACCATTTTATTCGGACTCAAAGGTATTCTTTATTTTATTTTATCTGATTGGTTGAGACCTCAGAAATGCGTATTTACCACCAGTTAAATTATATTTTCACCCAGAAAGGGGCGTGGCAATGATGTACCAAGGATAGTGTCTGGGTGGGTTGCTCAAATATTTAGATTGTATTGGTTGATAACAGGGACATAATAATTCCACACACTCATACAACAGGTTAAACATGACATGCTGAATATCTTTAATGCATTTCTGGATAATGTTTGAGAAAATAAAGTGTTATGTATGTATGTGTGTGTGGTGGCTAAGTGTACATAGCTGAATACACGCCTGCTCCATCACTGTAAAATAAGCCCAGGGCAGCTACCCCCTCCTCCCTTCGTCACTTTACATGTGCAGTAAGCTTCATCACTATTGCCTTTCTGTTCTGCCACACATTTGATGTCCACTGTGCAACCAAACATTAAAGTAATGGGCTGTGACATTTCCATTTAAATGAAGGTCTGTTTTTCTGCTCTCATTCTGATGGGGAAAAAAAGAAAAAAACTTTAGCTAGTCCATAAAACTTTTAACATTTGGTGTTCTGAAAACAGTTAATGCGAGGTCTTTTATCAAGAAAAACATTGAGTGCACAGCAAGTGGAGCGTGACGTGTTTCCCATTTCTTTGGCAGATACAGAAGACTTAGCTTTCATGAGCAGTGGCCGAACAGACAAAAGACTGAATGACAAACAGTGCCAGCTGCAGAAACTCAAACTTCATCAACACAAAATCTAATCTGCTCCTCCAGCACAGGCAGTGATAAAGCCGTCAGAGCTGCAGAGGGCAGATGGTGGAGAGAGTGAATTAAAGGCCAACAGCCACATCACTTCCAACACATTTAGCTTCATTAGACAACAGGGGATAAGTGACACTTGATTTGGTATTTGCCTGTCGTCACTTTCCGTGCACTGCTCTCCCTTTGAACCGGAGCCAGAGCTTATGGCTCTGGATCAAACATAATCCTGATGGTCTGCTCTACGGAAAGCCAGAGCCTCCAAACTTGTGTTTTCTGCTGCCTGAGGAGCAGACTGGGGGTGTTTCTCAATCTCGAATAAAGCTGCTCCAGAGCCACTATTTCAAGCATACTACGTCCTCGAGTGCCACCGAAGGACTGTTCCAATGTCCAGCATACTTGGAATTCTACCGAGCCCGGCGTACTTCGTTTGGAGAAATTTCGAGGCTGCACATGTGAAGACTCCGGTCTAAAAATCCCCACAATGCTTTGCTCACGGACCAATTTCCCCAAATCTATGGTGGAAAATGTAAGGCGGGCCTCTCATATGACGCACACCTGCACACTTGCTAGCCTGTTCCACTCTCTGGCCGTTTCAACTATTTCAAGTATACTACGTCATAGAGTGGCGCAGAATGCTGGGCGTTTCACATGCATTTAAACTGTCGTTCGGCGCCACTCGATGACGTAGTATACTTGAAATAGTTGCTCTGCAGCAGTTTTACTCTCGATTAAGAAACGGCCTTTGTTTTCCGAATGCCAGGAAGTATTCTTGCCTCGCTTCTGAAACAAGTGACTCGGAAGACATGTGCTACCAAGCAAGCGTACTCGAGATTGAGAAACACCCCTGGTGTCTGTCGAGGTGAACAGCATGAAGACTCCGTGTCAACATCACCAGTTGAGACACTATCAAAAAGAGAGCTTATTTTCAAAAAAGACATTAGCACTTTTCATCTGTTCATCCTAAATGCATACTTAGCCTCCCTCAGCTGATATGGCTATTGAAAAAGAATGACTAGCCAACCCGTTGACACGCTAACATTAGTGTAATTTTACAGCAGGTGCTAATGGACACGGAAATACTGTGGAGAGCTGCAAAAGCTTATTGGTGGCACTCATAATGCTCTCGGCTTTAGCTTCTTTAAAGCCCATTGTCTTGTTTGATCTTTTTCGCCAGTTGATGTTTTCAGAGAAATAACTGTTTTAATGTGAAAATCACAAACTGATAATATGTCAACTTAAAAATTACATATTTTCCCCAAAAGAATCTTCAAAAGTCTCAATTAAAACAACTTAGATTTAAGAGCTAAACAATATTGTATCCCTTTGCACTTTCACCTCACATTACCCACCGGCGGGCAAACATCTGCCCCCCCCCAGATCAAGATGCTGAGGTAAAGTCAATGCGACCTTTACACTCCATTACACACTTACTTTGGAAGTTCCTGAATACTGTAGTGGATATACAGTAACTATACAAGTTTAGAAAGGTCATCACCCAAGGCTGTGTTTAGAGAAGTCATAAAACTAGGCATATGTTATGTCTCGCTGACTTTGGAGTCTGGGTTTCTATAGCAGACATCTGACAAACACTGGAAGTGGCTCAACTGTTCCAGCAGGGCCAGATCATCCAGCAACACACTGGAAATCCAATCTGTAGATTACTTTGGATATTCAACCCTGAGGTTATTCCATCCATCTGGTTTTGTGAACATGTTCAACTTGCTCATGTTCCACATTATGTTCCACCATGTGGGGTCTGACTGGAGCTAATTTAACAACAAGATTGTCAGAGTTTGTCAGGAAGTTGGATCCAAGAGCAGGAAGACATAACACGGCAGGTATAGTATTAACAAAAACAAGCTTTTCATTTTTAAAGGCAAAGAAAAGCTGAACATGTACGGACCGGGAAGCACAAGGAACACAACCAGGTGCGCAGGATCTCAGGGAGGAAAGCACAGGAACAAAGATGGAAACAGACGAAGTGCCAGAAGACAGAAGACAGGCCTCTAGAGGACTGGAGAGGACGACAGAAACACACGAGCAGCAGCAGAACACAATCAGTTTCACACCATTTCTAATTTCTCTCATTTTCGCATCCTCAACTCCTCAACTATTCGAGTCCTCGGTAGTGACCCGGAAATCGATGTCAGCTCACCATCTCTCATTTCTCTAATTGCACAGTTATGCCGAGTCATCATTAATGACCACTCAGAGGAGAGGATTTCTAATTTCTCTAAACTTCTTTCCTCGGTTCCCCTCCTCGACTCCTCCGCTCGGATCTCCTGTGGGCGGGACTCAGACACGAGGATAGGAGTTTATTGTGAGAAATTAGAAAGGACTAATCAGACACGGGTGGAATAACAACAAGACAGGAAGTTAAAACCAGACAAATAGAAAATATTTCAAAATAAAACAGGAAACATTAAATACAAAAACTAAGATCATGACAAATATTTAGCAGCGTCTTTTTAACTGGATTGTGTTTATATGGAACCTTTATCCAAATAACTTTACAATACCTGAACCACACACACAGATGTTCCCTAAGGCAGCACACCATCATGGCCGCCGGTCACCGGGAGCAATTTGGGGTTCACTTCAAACCGCCAATCTCTGGACAACCTGCTCTGCCTCCTGAGCACAAGCCGTGCATCAGATGCTTTGATGGACAGGTTAAAGTCATCTGAATTCTTTACTGTATTGTGTCTCGTCCACATGGTAGGTTGTACACAGGCTATGTGTAAGGATTGAGCAGGATGTTAGACCCACAAGCAGTAGAAAAGAAGATGGCAGGTAGTTCCAACACAATGCGAGTTTAGGTGGCAAATAAACACAAGGACAGGAAGTCAAACCAGACAAAACGCAAAGGAGAACACAATTCATTTAATCTGTGTCCAAGTTAGTCTTATTACGTGTACTAAATGTAAGGCCAACACAAGCAGTACATTTGGCTAAGGCCCTGCATGAGCTGTATAAATGCACTATACATCCTGACCATTTCTTCCTAAATGCATGATATCATACAGCTGCCTGTGGATACTGTTTTAGAAAAATGGTGAATGGTTTGAGGAAAGCTTTTAAAACAGTTCAAGCGCTGCCTATTCCCTCCATCAGTATCATGCCCCCTGTTGCTTCAGATCGGAGGGAGCCAGAAGCCAAAAAAACTCTTCACCCACTCCGGCAGACTTTCGTCAATGACCTGAGTAGACTGCCGATAAAGCAAAGGCGCGGGGGGGGGGGGTAACGCTAACAGCCGGAGCGATGCACAGTGACAGAGGCTATCACTGTCAGAGGCTGCACACTGACCCCCACCATCCATCACATACAGGGGGAGCTGGGGAGCGCAGAGTTAAAGCATTGGAACGTCAGAGGGAAAGGTCGAAGGAGACGGAATTTGAGGAGAGATCATATGGGAGGGCGAGGGAAGAGAGGATGGAAGAGTAAAAGAGAAGCAGTGCTGAGAGGGACGAGTTCCAAAGAGAGAAGGGAGGAGAGGTGAAAAGACATATGTGATGTTATTATTTAGAGAAATCAAAGAGCAAAATGGTGAAGAAAATAATAAAACAAATGTATGGACAAGCAAGTACACTGCCTTCAATTCTGTATATATATATATTATGCATTCAATATATATACTCTATCCTTCATTACTGAAATGTATAGATTCTCTATTTTGCGTATTTTGTTTATATATCTGTATATCTTTTATTTACATTTTTTGTTTTATACTTATTCTTATTACTTAAAGGTGGGGTAGGTAAGTTTGAGAAACCGGCTCGAGATACACTTTTTGTTGTATTGCATGGAATGCTCTTAACATCTGATAGCAATGAATATCTGAAGGGCTTTGACACAAATCTGGGGAAGCCGTGGCGCTGTAAAAAGCTCGACCAATCATCTGAGCCGGCTACAGTAACTGGATGGCCTGCCTGCCTGTCAGCCTTCCATCTGTGCACACACTTATCTCGTGCCCTCATTGGTCACGTGTGCGTCCGTGTGTGTTGGGGGAGGGGCTCTGTGAGGAAGTGGCAGATTTTCTCCGGTCGTGTATTTTCAAATTCTAGCTGGTTTCTCCAAAATGACCGACCCCACCTTTAATTGTTATTGGCATAGGCAAGGGGCTCCCTGTCCTTTTTGTTTCTATTTGTATTTGTATTATTGTTTACGGAATTCCTATCTGTATGTGTGTGCAACTAAAAAACTATAAAAAGAAGAAAATAAATGAGAAGAAAACTAAATACATGAAAATAAAAGAAAAATAAATAAGAATGTTGCCGTACAGAGAAAAGAATGATAATCTCAAACTGCATTCTTTGATTCTTTGTCCACCATTAGCTCCTCTTTAAAGAGCAGATGAACAAGTGGTCAGAACGTGCCCCGCTCGGTCTCCAGCTGCAGGGACAAAACAACATGGTGGATGTAATGAGGTGGAACATGGAGGGCTCATGGATACATGGTTCACAGCTGACGACAGCAGATTGGGAAGTCAGCACTTCAGGGCCACATGTTCTCTTTTTTGGGGAGACAAAAAGTTTTCCAAGACGTGTTTCTAACGGAAGACAAATTGCCACCAGATGTGTTCTGGATAGATAGACCTGCGTTCGGAGGAACCCCAAGCTGTTGTGACGGTGATGGTGACAGCTTAGCCCTCGCAAACATCTGTTTTGGGAAAGTGTGACTGCAAGAGAAACACACTGAGCCTGGCCTATCAGATGTTGCAGGAGATCAGCACCACTGATCAACTCTCCCAGCTTCACAAAGTTACATCTGTATCACTGCAGCATCAGACTGGAGCTGTGGACGGTCACCTGTTATCACACGACAAGTAGTCTCACACGAGTAGTCATATGGAGTTTAGTTTGGTCTCACTCGGAGCTGAGACTTGAGTCCTGGAATGGAGACTTGACTTTCACTCGACAGCTCAATGGTCTGGACTAAGATGAGAGCCAACTCAGAAGCAACACTCGACACAACACGGAACTAGAACAGACCTGAGTAGTCCCTGAGACTTGTCCTGAATCTTGTTCTGACTTGAGCCTTGACATCATTTTCCTAAAGGTGATCTGAGATATCCACTGGCAGATTTAACCCCCTAAACGCACCAGGGGCGTCTGCGCTGCGTTACGGGCGCGCCGCGGCGTTCGGAAAGATCGCGGCCACTCTAGTCAATGGGTGCTGTTCCACCAGACGCTCGAAGCGTCCCAGAAGCTCCTCGCCGCAAGGAATTTCTAAAAAATAGGATGAATCCTATTTTTGACGCGGCGCAGGCAGGAAGTGATGAAAATCACCTTGTTGTCTGCTTTGCTGGTTGAGGGGGTGCACCGGGTGAACCCAAAACCGGCTCCTTCTCCTCCCCCCCACCACCGTCTTTCAAGTTGGAGAATACTGCAGCGTTCTCCTCCGGTTTACAGGCACTGTCAATTATATATATATACAATAATTATGATGATGAATGCATATTTTTTTTACCACTAAAATACAGCAACACATCTTTGATTCATGTCGTTTATAACTGGAATATTACAATTATTATTAACTGTGTCTGTAGTCTACAACACAACAACATAGGAAATAACAACAATAAACCCGATTTAAACAGACACAAACATAAACCATTTAACTACGTAGCCTACTTACTTGTAGAAGTACAAATGTCCAGGAAATATTCCAAAATCAACAACAACTGCGAGGCTGCACACACGACGCTCCGCTTCCGCAACGTTTTGAAACGCGCCTGGTGGGTTCGGTCGCAGGAGGAGGGCGCAGCGTGGCGCAGACGCTCCTGGTGCGTTTAGGGGTAAGACTTGACTTAAACCTGCCATTATTTGAGACATTGTTTAAGGACTTAAACTCAACTTGAGATGTGCTTTGACAGACATGACACTCTACAGTGGATTTGCATATAGTGTATCTGCATTCTGCACAATTACAAATACCTTACATCATCACTCAATCAAAATGTGAATATAGAACGTGTCTGTTGGAGCCATCGTTCAAGCCAAAGCCTTTTTAAGTGATGGCATGTCATGTATTTGTAATTACATTTCTGTCGGCAAATGAAAATAGCACTAGAGAAAAAACTGTAATGGCAGCAGCTTGTTCTTATTTGTATTTTATTCTGTGATTAAAAAGTAAATAAGGGTTAGCAGCTCTTAATGGCAGCCTTTACTGAATTCACACAATCCTTTCTCTCATCAAACATCTGTTGTTTTAAATTGAGATAAAAATGTCAGAAATGGTCCATAGAAAACAAGTCAAAAGCGCTCCACCTTTAAATGTGGCATCAGGCCGATGCGTCAGCAAACAGAGGATCAAACCTGTTCAGCACCAACACGTAGAACAACGGCGAAGCGAGCCCACATCTGCAGGAGTGTGCGCTCCAATGGGAGAGGAGTAATAACCCTGATTAGTTCCAGTGTTGCTGGCTGCTTGTGGAGCTTCCAGCGGAGAGTTGGAGAGAGATGGAAATCAGGGCTCAGCTACGGATGATTATCCAGCCACTCCAGATCAAAGATGTCCCTCGGCCTCATCACAGAGGATAAAGAGAAGATCATGGGCCGATGAAGCTACCTGTCTGCTGGATTGAGATGCTCTGAATCTGCCATTGAACACGTCCTTTTGATGCACAGTATTTTACTTTATCAAAGTGCTGAGATGACTTATCAAGCTAAATTATTCTGAAAGTGGTTATTAGACTATGCATGAAGCCCATGAATATGTAATGAATTAATCAATGAAGTGCCAGGAGTTTATAAAAAAAGAGTGCAAGGACTTCTAGCATAATGTGTTAACAAGAACTTATATCTGCAGCCAGAAAACGGGTCACGACTTTACTGAGACAACTGTGGGGGAAGCAGACGGGACCATCTGCGGTCTCTGCAGCAAGGTGTCTGAGTACAGTATGTGCGTGGGGGAGATGCCACGACCATGCCTACATGCATGTGACTCATTTCTGAGAAGGAGCCGGCGTGTGAATAGACGTCCCTTTGAGGTGTGAGTCAAGTTTTCAGTCATTATGAACCCTTTGAATACAGCTTATGATACCTGTAGCTGTTTGGCAGCAGCAGTCGTATTCAGATGTTCAACAATTCCACGAGAAGTGTTACACGTGACCGGAGGGACTGACATTTTAATAAAAGGCCTGAAATGGAGTTTTTCCAATTGTTATGATCTGTCTTTGTTTGCAATTGAGCAGTGCAGGGATTGTAATGTGTGTGATGTGCCGACGCACAGGCAGTGCCTCGAACTCGGGACTGGGCTGGGAATAAAGACACAGCAGATGGTTGGTTTCCTCTGATCCCTCCGTCTCTCACAATGTCTCCGTACAAACACAAGCCTGGGAGAACAATCCCTTCTTCAGGTGGCACTTGTGAAAATGCTGTTAAATGTATTTTTGAGTTTCAAACAAATACCTTGGAAGTAAAGTTTATAATACATTTATGAAAGGGGCCCTATTATGACCTTTTGGGTTTTTACTTTCCTGTAGTGTGTTATTATAGGTCTTTGTGCATGTAAATGGTCTGCAAAGGCTAACATCCCTGAAACGCCTCCATTAGACTCCTTTGTTTACTTCCTTGACATAATGACATTACTATATGTAACACTTGCGCTTCTATTGGCTAGCGCTAGGGCTGCTCAATTAATCGTATTTTCGAAATAAAACAAACGGTTTTTTTTGTATTGGTTTTTCAGTTGAATTATAGTTAAAGGGGGGGTAGGTACGTTTGAGAAACCGGCTCGAGATCACTAGAATTTGAAAATACACAACCGGAGAAAATCTGCCGATTCCTTACAGAGCCCCTCCTCCAACACACACGAATGCGCACATGACCAATGAGGGCACGAGATAAGTTTGTGCCCCGATGGAAGGCTGACAGGCAGGTAGGCCATCCAATCCGTTTAGCCGGCCCGGCTATTGGATGGATGGCCTACCTGCCTGTCAGTACTTTTTACAGTATCACGGCTTCTACAGAGGACATTTTTGTATGGATTTGTTGTCAAAGCACTTGCTATCAGGATGTTAAGAGCATTCCATGGAATATAACAAAAAGTGTATCTCGAGCCGGTTTCTGAAACGTACCTACCCCACCTTTAAAGTTCAGGGCAATCAACTGTTAAAAACGTACTGTTCAAATATTTTTTTTTCAATAAATGGATGTTTTCAAAGTAAATGGATAATCGTTTTTTATAACATTGATCCAAATAATCGAGATTATGATGTTTGCCATAATCGAGCAGCCCTAGCTAGTGCTCCAACACATTGTATTTGATAGGCTAAGGGGCGGGACATCTCGAAGCGGTTGATCAATCACAACAGAGCCGGCCAGCTACACCAATCAGAGCAGACTGGGCTCTGGTTTCAGACAGAGGGTGAAAAGATGTGCTGCAGCACAGACAGTATGAGAACAATAAAGAGCTTTTTGAACATTAAAGCATGGAGACATGTAGAGACACTACATACTGATATACACCTGAACATCAGCAGGAGAGGACTCTTTAAAGTAGAGACACTACATACTGATATACACCTGAACATCAGCAGGAGAGGACTCTTTAAAGTAGAGACACTACATACTGATATACACCTGAACATCAGCAGGAGAGGACTCTTTAAAGTAGAGACACTACATACTGATATACACCTGAACATCAGCAGGAGAGGACTCTTTAAAGTAGAGACACTACATACTGATATACACCTGAACATCAGCAGGAGAGGACTCTTTAAAGTTGAGACACTACATACTGATATACACCTGAACATCAGCAGGAGAGGACTCTTTAAAGTAGAGACACTACATACTGATATACACCTGAACATCAGCAGGAGAGGACTCTTTAAAGTAGAGACTCTACATACTGATATACACCTGGACATCAGCAGGAGAGGACTCTTTAAAGTAGAGACACTACATACTGATATACACCTGAACATCAGCAGGAGAGGACTCTTTAAAGTAGAGACACTACATACTGATATACACCTGAACATCAGCAGGAGAGGACTCTTTAAAGTAGACACTACATACACCTGAACATCAGCAGGAGAGGACTCTTTAAAGTAGAGACACTACATACTGATATACACCTGAACATCAGCAGGAGAGGACTCTTTAAAGTAGAGACTCTACATACTGATATACACCTGAACATCAGCAGGAGAGGACTCTTTAAAGTAGAGACTCTACATACTGATATACACCTGAACATCAGCAGGAGAGGACTCTTTAAAGTAGAGACACTACATACTGATATACACCTGAACATCAGCAGGAGAGGACTCTTTAAAGTAGAGACACTACATACTGATATACACCTGAACATCAGCAGGAGAGGACTCTTTAAAGTAGAGACTCTACATACTGATATACACCTGGACATCAGCAGGAGAGGACTCTTTAAAGTAGAGACACTACATACTGATATACACCTGAACATCAGCAGGAGAGGACTCTTTAAAGTAGAGACACTACATACTGATATACACCTGAACATCAGCAGGAGAGGACTCTTTAAAGTAGACACTACATACTGATATACACCTGAACATCAGCAGGAGAGGACTCTTTAAAGTAGAGACACTACATACTGATATACATCTGAACATCAGCAGGAGAGGACTCTTTAAAGTAGAGACTCTACATACTGATATACACCTGAACATCAGCAGGAGAGGACTCTTTAAAGTAGAGACACTACATACTGATATACACCTGAACATCAGCAGGAGAGGACTCTTTAAAGTAGAGACACTACTACATACTGATATACACCTGAACATCAGCAGGAGAGGACTCTTTAAAGTAGAGACACTACATACTGATATACACCTGAACATCAGCAGGAGAGGACTCTTTAAAGTAGAGACACTACATACTGATATACACCTGAACATCAGCAGGAGAGGACTCTTTAAAGTAGAGACACTACATACTGATATACACCTGAACATCAGCAGGAGAGGACTCTTTAAAGTAGAGACACTACTGATATGAGCAGAATAGGGCCCCTTTAAGATATGAGTAAAACAAAACTGTAAATTGCTAAATATACAGGTCTAAAATGTCAATTGTGATAGTTGTTAATGTGTAAAATAATCTCTATGTAGACTTGAATTTTGGAATGTTATCTTACATAAATAAAAGCCATCATAACATGGAATGAGTGTTGTTTTGCATAATATGTATATTTGCATGTATAGACATTACATCTAAATGCTTTAATCCATTGGCTGCTGGGTATTTTGGCTTTTTAGAGGATTCCATGGGAACAGGCTGAGGTGTGAAGGTGTTTCCTCTGCTTCTCACACGTTGCTAACGTGAAGATAAAAATAGCAAAGAGCACCGTGATAATTGAAGAACTCGACTCACAGCGCTGCAGCAGACTGAAATCCTGACATATAACTACTACACAAGGGCTTCTAAAGCGACACACATGTTTGGATAGTTTTGCTAATAATCAGTAATATCAAATAATTGTTTCATGGCTAAAACTCCAAAATGTAGAGTACTTATATAAAAAAATGATCAGTCAAATGGGATCCAATTCATCACGCTAGAGGTGAAAGTGACTCATTCAACAACGGTGTTTGGTCTGACTCCACTTTGACAGAAACAAAAGGAAATCCTCTTTAACTTGTGAAAAGCATGTTCCTTTTTTCCAAAAGGGCTCCACTATCTATGAACGGCAAATGTTTCTGCCTCAGTCCGATACTAAAAGTCACCTTAAGGCTCCACCTTTGCGTGAGAGCAAGGTTATTTTCAGAACTATTTAAATATTGAAATGTGTGTATATATATGTAAAGCCTGAAGCCGGGAAAAAAATCCAGAGATTCCAAATTCATAGGTGAGCCCTGCTGAAGACAACATGAAGAACACAAATACAGAAGGGGCAGAACCCTACAGTAAACAGCATCACAAAAGACTAATACATAAAAATAGAATCAACATACTTTAATTCCTTCTGAGTTTGATTTTGAGTCTTTTCCTAATTTTAGGAAAAAGTACACCTGTATGTCTTTTTCCCATTTAACTTCAAATCTCAGTTCAAGCAGCCAAGGAGAAGGTCTTCTGACCTTAAACATTACTGATGCTTACACAGTAAAGCCATAAAGCCTCATAAGTCAAATTGAGGCAACCTCTGGAGGACTTTATAAATAAGAGCCAGGCAGTGAATAGATCCCTGCATAAAGAGATCCATCCGAACACAGCATACAAATTCCTATTATGTGTCGTAAATGTGCTACCAGTGTCAAACACCAGGGCACTGTGTGAAAAAGATGTGTCTGAAGATTTCAGACGAGTAAAGGTAAAACATGACTTTTATCTGAAATAAATGTTTCACCTGCAGTTGAGAATAGACAATTGGCAATCAAATGCAGAGGTTTCAACAAAGGAAGAACCCTAAACTGGTTTTCTTGGAGGAGGTAAGAGGTCCGTGTTATGCAGAAGCCTGTTCCTGTTTTCAGAGAACTTTCTTTTGTCCTGATTCAAGGACAGCTTAAAAGCTAAGAGTGAACCCGAAAAATGTATAACTGTAGCCTTATAATAGACTGTTAATAAGAAAGGCTGAGCATTGCATGATGGTGTCATTAGTATCTCATTCAATGTTTTTTATAATTCAATTTTTAAAGAGGACCAGGTACAGATCCCTGTGGTACACCTCCAGCCCCGTAGGGCAATACAAAGTAAGTAAGGTTAAACATATTGTAAAGCTGCTCTAATTGCTGAACCTTAGCCATCAATATTTGCCATAAACCCAATCTTGACCATACCATGTTTTCTTTGCATTCATATTTGAGAAAGCTAACATTTCTAAAACATTGCTATTTGACGAGAAATTAAAAATCCCCTAAAGTAATTCTCCAATATTCATGGTTGTGTCTGGCCATGATAGGGTAGATATCACAGATGACCTCAGTTCAGTTTAGAAAAAACAGCTCTATCAGCAACACATTGGCCAACCAATCTTACTCAAAACTAAAAATCATAAACTTTAAAGCCATCCTAGTTTTGAATAAACAACAGTGTCATGACTCTTCATGTCTGTCTTCTCTGTATTAGTGTTATAAAACCACATGTACCTCCAACCTGTGTCGTATTCCCCCTCCTTTGTTGGAACCATAAGCCAGTTCTTGACAACAATTTGAAATGCTTTAAATAAATAAATAACCACTGCCACACAACATGGTTTCCTAACCTTAACATGTTCATACCCTTCTCCACTTTAAACCTGCTGTAATCATTGTTCCATGAAATGCTAACATTCTAAAACCAATAATCAACCAATAATATTATTTTGAATTATTTAGAATGTATTTATTTTGTAAGATCCAAAAGAAAACGTAGAAAGATCTACACAGTCTTGAATTGTGATTAAAGGGAAGTTGGCTGAGGCTAAAGATAGCCTACATGGTATGAAGTAATTGGAGTGTTCAAGCTGCACAGGATTTGGATTTGAATTGTTATAGATAATGTTGTCATCTAACCAGCGCTAAACTCAAGTTATGCTTGGCCGCATCCTCGACTTGTGTCTCCAAGCAAAATGCCCTGTGTAGCACCTCGCCCAGCTTTATACCTTAGCAACAGGAATGATGAAGTGATCACACAGTTCCTCCCTGCTCCGTCTGCTGTCATTTCACTCATGAATGAGCAGAGGAATAAATGGAGGCAAAATAAAGACTTTTTCTTCCTGTTTGGAATAAATGTTTTCTCACTTTTCACTGCCAAGTCTCACCCTGGCAACAAACAATCCAACCACACTGCAAGGCAGTCCTTGACATCATGATGTTTAAGATGCATCATCAACAACTGTGTTTG
The DNA here is from genome assembly GCF_902827115.2 of Pseudochaenichthys georgianus. Classification (NCBI taxonomy): domain Eukaryota; kingdom Metazoa; phylum Chordata; class Actinopteri; order Perciformes; family Channichthyidae; genus Pseudochaenichthys; species Pseudochaenichthys georgianus. Next base: position 2,640,037 of record NC_047518.2, on the reverse strand, counting down.
GTGACTACAAAACAAGAAGGCTTCTTTCTAGGCTTTCACTTCCTGCTGCTTCTGGATTACCTAAGGCAAGAGTTATACAGCGGTTACGGACTTGACTCAATACAACGTCGGAGTTGACATGTTATGTTGTCAAAGTGTTCTCTTAATGTTCATATGCAGAGATTTGTAATGTTGATCTCGGGTATGGCGAGTTCTCTCCGAGTTTCCAAGTAGGAAGTCCGACCTCAGCGGGCGTTCCAGTTGACATTTCCGACTGGGAACTCGGATACTCCCACTTCCCAGTACAACTGGAATGCACCATAAGTCACTAAGTAGGTGTGTTTACGAATCTGGTCAACTTCCAAATAAAGAGCCCCACAGTTATGTTGAGAAGCCATTAGGATCTTTCAGGATATTGACATGTTTCACATTTAGAAACCCTATGTTCTGAATGTGACCGATGGTGTTTACTCCAAATCATGGTGTGTGTCATACACGCAGCCCTGTGTGTAGCTGAGAGGCAGCAGAATAGCAATGTCTGTCTATGCCATACAGCCCTGTGTCTACAGTCCCTCTCTATATCGCCTTTAATCCATCTTCTATCATCCCGCGGACCGTCTCCTCATCACCCGTCTATTCATCTCTCCTTTTCAATGACTCCCTCTGTGTCCCTCCCTCACTGTCTCCTCTTCCTCCCTTCTGATGTCACACATTTAGATATGAGGTTCTGTGATAGCACACAGCCTTGGACACTGCAGCCTTGTTTGGATGGGGAGTGATCAGAAGGATAAGAGGATGTGGGAAAGGCGAGCGCGTGTATTCTCCCAAGCAGCGGGAGGATGTAAGACGCAGAAACAAAGGAGGACATCTAGGTTACAAAAAACATGCATGAATGGATCTGAAAGGCCTGTGTCTCATCCCTGTGACTCGGAGCCGGCCGGCCTGTCAGGGCCCTACTTTTCACTCTATCTACGTTATCTGCTCTCTTTCTTGCGGATAAAACAGTTGACGGCTAATATTCATACCTAGGGGTAAAGGGGGGAACCTGGCACTGTCCCAGACATGCATGTGCTGTCATACGAGTAGACATGTTCTGTCCACTCTTCATAGTCTTGTGGAACGTCTTACATGGATTTCATTGGCACTGCGACAAAAATGCGCTTTTCTTGCAACAAAACAGCGTGGAAAATACAAAGAAAATCTGAGGTGGCTTCAGGGGGACCATCTATTTCTTTGTGGTTTTATGTAATGCACAAGAGTTGATGTGGGACTAACATCTTCAGGGTCTTGATTTGGAAATGTTAATATTAATGAGGGGTCAAAAATACATTTAAACCAGTCAAGCATCACGCTTAGGGGAATGAAAACTCTCTTCTTTGGAGAGGAAAGGGTTGCTTTAACGATAAATAACAACCATCATTTGAATGTACATATATAAGGTATCCCTGCCTCAACAATATATGTCTGTTGGACTGAATGCGCTATTAATATATAAGCGTACACGCATTGGAAGTGTAACGACAATAAGGCTGCACATTCGATTCAAAAGCTGCATTTGCTGGTGTGCTTTTTATCAGACTTCCAAAGACCACGTCGTCACTTGTTGAAAACACACACCTTCTCACCAGAATAAACAGTGCCTGCGTTTCCAGCTCTGTCCCCATGTAAGAAAGCCAACATTATGTTGCTATACATCAACAGTGATGAGGGCAGCTCGAGAGCTGCAATTCACCTGTCTTATCAAAAGGGACAGGCTGATGTGTTGCTATAGCGCCCCCGATAGTATCATCAGGTCACTTCAAAATGTCTGAGGTTAAAGGATATGTTTGTCAACAAATAATCACAAAGTACAACAATATCTCTCAGCTTAACCAGAAATCCAACGAAAATACGTTTATGAAAGTTTCTTAAAAAATCAACCGACCCTACCCTCCTCATTTGGACATTTTTGTGAATGCACATCATGCAGCATGAAGTGGACATCATGAGTCCTGCAGCAGCAGCATGCTGAGGGAGGGTCCTTGCAGCAGAAGGTGAATGACAACCCTCTCTGTGGCGAATAGCACTGCTGGCCATCAGAGAGGGAAGCCACACTGACTGAAAGTGCGCCACAGCACTGGCTCAGAGCACTCATCTGCCTACTCCACTGCAAAGAGATCAGCTCCGTGCCACTGCCTCCTCCCAGCAGCATGGCACGTCTCCCCCCGCCTCATCAATGTGGATCATACATTTTATTTATATTAAGACAATGCTTGAGAATAGTTTTTCATGCATTTCATCACGTAGAAACAAATCTATGGGACATATATTTAAATATGGCTCATCATTATATCCGGCTTTAAAGTGTGTATAAAGTGACAATTAAAGGCAATGTGGTCGAAAGACCTACCTATTATGATTACAACGTATATTAAAGAATGCCATGGATTTGTTTTGTGTACTCTGAGCGATGAGTTGCTATTGTGAAGAGACCATTTTTCGGAAAAAGACTCAAAAGTCTAAGAAAAATATGAAGGTCTTTAGTTTAGATATATGAAAAACTCGAACAAGTACTCCGTATGAATACGCAACGCTTTTTCTTGAATGGAGAACCCAGACGTTAAACTCAATTAAAATACAAAAGATTGCATTAAAAACAGCAGCCTTGCTCACTGGCAAGCCTACACACTGCTTTGAAAAGCATTCTGAGAGGTTCATACATCTCTGGCTCGAAGGGGTTTATTTCAAACAGTACAGATGTAAATGAAATAAATGCTGTTGAATATGTATTGGATGTGCCGATGTAAAGACTTATTCATTCTGAACATATCTTAAGTAAGGTTCAAGGTGGTTTTAATGTTTCCAAGTAAGAATAGACTATTTCATATAAATGTGTTTTAACGAAGTTTGGCAGCACTGCATCCCCAGAGAAAATGTCTCTCTCACGGCTTCGCCAGGCGGCGGCGCGCGGCTGACTGTGTGGCACCTGAACATGCTGTGGTATTCCCTAACCTGAATACAAGCACCACAGTAAAAGGACGACCAGAACAACCCAAAAATAAGGAATCTCGACAAGCCGACAGACTTGATAGCAGTCCCTATTTTTTCCTCATTTTGCCTCAAAACGCCCAGGAGCAGTGACAGAATCGACACGCATCTCAACAAAACAAAACGCAGAAGCAACAAAATCAGTGAACTTAAAGGTGAGCAGAAAGAGGTCAATAAGAGTCCAAATCATTCATGACAAAAATGAGAATTTACCTTGAGTAAGTTACCGGTCCTTTTGAAGCATTCTGTCAGAGCTCCGTGCCTTCACAGGGATTTCACCAATTCCAAAATCCCGGGGATAAGTCCAAGGATAAGTCCACAGAAAGCTTTACGGTGACTGCACTTTCTTCTTCTTCTGAGACTAATATAGGAATTAAGACTGGGGTAAAGAGGAGGGGTGGGTCAGGAGGAGTTATGGATGTCCGTTAGTTCCGACTGATGCTCCCGGTGCGTACAATAGGTTCAGAAAATCCCGAATGTATTCACCGACAGATATTTTTCTTCCAAAATAAAACGTCCTCCGCTCTTCTTTAATGTATGAAGGGAAAGTCCTTTCCACATGAGTTGTTGTGTTATTCCAAATGTTTAGTTTCAGAAGTTATTTTCTCCACATCTTCTTCACGTTTCACTCTTCCAGGAATGTAACGTTTAACGGAGCGGAAAATCAAAGAGGACTCGCGCGCATCTCGGGAACCGCCGTTCCCAGCTCGCGGCTCTGGAGCATCGTTGTGTCCGCGCGCAGCAACAGCCGGATTCCTTATTTGGAAGCCCGGGGCTCGCGCTACTGTCAAGAGAGTCAAGTTAAACCAAAATGACTTCCAGCGAAACCTTTCAAAATAAAAAGCACGAGAGCTGCAACTCTTTCCAAACGCAGCACTTTGAAAGCAGATCTTATATGATATTATCATATTACATCTATGCAAACACATGAACTAGAGATTTGTGTGAGGATGTTTACTTATTTTGATATCAAATTCATTTTAATTTAAATATAGATGTAATTACTTTTTTTTTTTTTAAACTGTTATTAAACATTACAAACTGTCCATCCCTCATCCCTGAATATTTAAATAGATGATCTGTATAAGTAGATGATGCAGCCAAAAACACATGTAGTAGTTAAAATAAATCAGTCTAGTGACAATTTTGCTGCAGACCTATATTTAGCCTATGTATATTATGTTCACAACTAACAAATCACAGCTAATCATTCTGAAGACAGCTATATGTATCTTTAAACATTTCGGTTTGCCTTTTATGAAATATATCAATATAATGTCTTCATTGGAGCCCCTTCGTTTCTGTTTCACATCAAAGTCATACTAAAGAGAAAACATAATACAAAAAAACATTCAGTGTACTAAGACGTCCCCCTTGGGAATGCTTTTATTTTGAAGGCAACATCGCATAATTTCCTGCCAGATTCTGCCTTTACTGTGTTCAAAGCTGAGGGGGTTTCTTAGAAACGCACCCATCAGCCCCCTCTTCTGGAGTCAAACAGCGTCAATTGGATGTTGTGTCAGGTCTGTGGCGTCACCTACATTTACCACACAAACAGGACATGTTAAGATTAAATAGCCTCAACACACATGGTTTACACGGGTTAGAACACACGCTGGCCATTCAGTGATGCTCGTGATCAGTCTGTGTCGCAGACTTATTTCTTTATAAGGTCATGCTATTATCTTAATAATGAGATTAGGACCGTTGTAAAGCTTGGAACATCTTTTAGGGGAGATTCCATTAAAATGCAATATATAATAAATTATTTGGTTTGCTTGTCGAAATGATTTACTTACTGATGTGGTTACCACATTTATTTTGGTCATCAGGTGGAGCAGCAGGGATTTGAACCTTGGACCAGTGTTACCAAGACCCTGGCTAGACATGGCTAAGGCCCCTTGGGCAAATGAGACTCTGTGGCCTCTCCAACTTTGTGAATTGTGTACATCCAGTTGTGTTGAACTATGCAGACATATAGCAGCTTTATTATATTTGCTCCTCGACCCAGATATTACTGCAGTGTGAACATGAAGGAATCTCTGGAAGGAAGTCTGTATGTCCTTTGATTTTCACACAAAACATTCCTCTGATCATTTCCACCTTGCGTGTGAATTGAAAGAAGAGCTGCGTGGAGTTTGAGTTTTTGTTGTGCACCTATCGAAGCCCACCAATAGACCTGTTCCAACTGGCGTGTTTTAAACAGGCTATATTATTTTACTAAATGATAAATATGAAAAGGTACTTAAAACCTTAAAATTAGAATATGTGAATACAATTTTCAGACATTGCCCAGCAAAAGTGATGATTCTTTTTGATTTTTATATTCTTTATTAATCCCCGTGGGGAAATTGTTTCTCTGCATTTGACCCATCCTAGTGTTAGGAGCAGTGTGCTGCCATTATGTACGGCGCCCGGGGAGCAGTGTGGGGAACGGTGCCTTGCTCAGGGACAACTCGGTAGCACTTGGTCTTGCCGGGACTTGAACTGGCGACCTTCCAGTTGCCAAGTCCCTATGGACTTCGCCACCACCGCCCCGAAAATAACCGACAGTAATTCAGCCTTGTCAAATATAAATATCAAAATAAATGACTTCATTATCACAAGGTATCTTTCATACTGCACCAGCACAAGACTTAATCAGAGACATAAATAAGACATATTGTGATGTGCTACTGTCACTATGTTCTAATCATTTGAGAGAATTGCAGAATGAACATTGATAGGGCCCTGAGAAGAATCTGAACTGAGGCCCCGCTTGAAAAGACAATTATGTATAAACTGAAGTGGAACTGCACATTTCTATACAAAACCTCTGAAATGTAACTTAATAAAGTGTCAACAAGCAGCTCATTCCTATTTGTATTCAATGCAATTCCGTGCGTTGCCATACCCCTATTTACGTGTCCAGGTTTGAATGAAAAAGATTGACTCTAGAAAGTGATCAGAGGGATCGACTGTGTTGATATCAGCGGAGGCACAGCTGCTTAGTGAACATGGATCACATTATAACGTTCTCAATCAATTGCCATTGTTCTTTTATTTAGTGAATATAATGCACTTGCCTTAGCTAAGGAATCAACATTTCAGGTTCATTTTGGTATGTTGTTTGTAAACAAGAATACCTTTACATGCTGTCAACACATCCTTTACTCTCCCAGTGCCGGTCTGGATATAGCTGCATTCGCCCTCTGTCTGAGCGTGCTGGCTCAGCACCTGTCTGTTTGAGCCCACCTCCCAAAAAAGCCCAAGCTCTGATTGGTCAGCATTTTTTGGGTTAGGCAATATACATATAAAAATAGCTGAAAACATAATCGAGGCGGGGGGGCTGTTCATTCCTGTGAACGTGTTTCAGCGGTGCATTAACCCAAACAGTGCTCAAATTCCGGGTAGACATTCCTCAGACCCTCCAGCAATCTTCCACATCCACAGGCCACAAGAGCATTTCAATTTAGAAGTTGATTTGCCTGAAAGAAAATGCATAGGCTGCTGTTCAGATGTCTTTCTGGGCCCCCTGGCATCACGTGGCTGACACAGACATTGTCTATACCAGGTTTGGCTATTATGAAAATGTGCTCCTGAATGCTTATTGTGAGCTGTCAATCTTTCTGCAGCTTCTCATTGTGATGCTGTCTCTGTCTGTACACTGGCTGTGGCATTGCAATGTGTATGCTGTCAAACGCTTATCAAAGCTCCAGATGATCTGTTGGATATCCCTTCTAAATGCATACTTTCTTCTGTAAACACGGTCATAACGTTCATGTTTAATTTACTACTTGTAGATACACTCAAGATGTTAGACAGACCATGTTGTTTACCCTCTTACATGTTGTTTACCCTTTTACATGTATGACCATTTCACCAGAGGCCTGTACTACGAATCCGGTTCAACCTAACCTGGATGTGTTTGAGTTACCCGGTTTACCTAATCCAAAACAAGCGCGCTCTCGCTAAACTGTCCTACGACGCTGGTTATCAACTCGGTAACTCAAGCCAGGGTTTCTCTGTGAGTGCGCGTTCACATGAAAGGGGGCGGGGTTAGCAACATTTGACCAATCACAAACATGGACAGCGCACTGACAGCGCAGCGTCATACTTCCTGAATGAAAAGTGAACTTTAATATTAGACAAATGAAGAAGTTAAACTTTAAACATCCATGACTTAAACACTTGATCAGGATCAAAGCTCAGAGCTGCACCTGCAAGGTGAACACAGCTGGAACAGAACACGTGTTTGAATGCGTACATTAACAGCTTTATGATATCACTGCCCGTCTAAAACACGATCTGACTTTCATTACCTCTGACTCGAGTGTTTCCTCAACTTAATGTGTTGCTTAAAATAATGCTTCTGCATCCAGTCTGTGACGCTGTGAGTGCTGCACGGCCAGGTACGGCTCGGCTGACTCAGATCAGGAGATATGTGATACATTATGAAGTGATATGAATGATAACGGGACACATCGACGTCTGCACTCACAGTGCACTGTGTAGGCTACGTAATGTACTTTGATCCGGTTACTTATGTTGTGGCAGATATTTAAGTAAGCTTTCTTAACGCTAATGTTATAATAGTCAGATTGCTCTGAAGATGGAGGTGATATTCTATTAATGTTCACGTTCACACAGTCAGTTGATTTTTGTCGGCCGTCTTTCCTGCAACGGCAGCTTTTCTGTATTTCCTTTCTCCTGTAATATGACTTGATCGCTTTAAACTCCGCACGCTGAGCTCTGATTGGTCAGCAGGCGGTGCTTTCACTGAGTTGAGCTCTTAGCCCGCAACCTAACCTGCTCCGGAGCAGGGGGGTATACTACGAATCTAGTTCAACATATCCTGGAGGTTAGCCGTTCAGCATAAGTTACCATGGAGATCTAGCCCACTAAGAAGTGAACCAGCGTCGTAGGACCGGAAACCCAGAGTTTTCCCTGAAGTTAGCTGCTAAGCGAAAATCCGGCTTCGTAGTACAGGCCTCTGTTCAAAAGTGTCTAATCCAGGGTAGGATTTTCACGGCGGCCATGACGACCATGGTCTCTGAACTGCATTATGCTGCGTTCACAACGGACGCGATGCGAATATTCGCATTGCTGTAATCGCTGGAGTTTCAATGCGGCTGTCAGCTGTGTTTACTCCTGTCATTCAAACAGGATGCGCTGGAGAGGGGGCGTGGCTTATCTCCATGTAAATACTGTGGTAGACTCAACTACAACAACATTTAAATATTTGACCGTGATTTAATTGTAATACACGTTTCAAAATGATGCCGAAGGAACAAAATACTGATAATGGTTAGTAAAAACCATGAATTAATGCTTTGACAAGTGGCCAAACCTTTTAGAATGCGTGTTTTCTGAATGGAGATCGGATCGATCAGGCTAAATGAACCTGTATATGCTCCGTCCACACTCACACTAACATGATACAGACACAACAGCGACAGTATTCATTCATGTTTAACTTTTGTCCAGTTTCTGAACAGATACTGTATGAGGAGCTGTGAGCTCTGAGTGCTAACAGCTAACGGCTGCTGTTTTCGTTTTCTGATTCAACGTCAGTGGCTGAGATCCTCACTGCTGATTGGCTACCGCGAGAACGCGTCACGCGAATTTGAGGCTCGAGTTGAAAATTGTTATTAAAGAGACTCTCGTAAATACACACACACACACACACACACACACATTTGTGAATGGGAGAAGTATTAGATAGAAAACATAACAAACACTAATTATTCAAAGTAGAGTATTTTATTTTATATAGGCTACGGTAACACTAAGAAGGCATAGGCCTGTATGAATATAATGTTTGACATTATTGATATTAAAAAAGTGATTTGGTTTCCATGTCATTCGTGTGTTTTTCTTATCAGAAAGTGAAGTTATTTATTTGTAAGCTCCAAATCCAAATGTTTCCGTCAGTGGCCTTTGTGCCCTAAACAAAATGTTGACACCAAAGGCCAAACGGCCCCTAAAATGACAATATTCCAAGCCTGGTCTGATCACTCCTCCCCTCTTCCTTTCTAAACTGCTCCGGTGGATCATTTGCATAGTGTACACAAGGAACCATTTAGTTTGGAAATGATCCTGTTGAAATGGGATAATTGTAGACATCCTATGTTATACAGATAGAGTATTGCTGCTTCTGTTGAGTCCTCTCACTTAATCCAAACAGATGATGCCCATGAGTTCATATGTTCTCCACCAGTATCCAGCAGAAGTTCATTTGACTGGTAAGCGTTATTTAGACCGCTCCAAAGCCATTATGTCATGTTGGAATTAATGGAGTGTAAATAATGTGCAGCAATTTGAATCTCACCCTGAGCAGAAGTGTGTTTACCGATGCAACAGACAGTCAGTATTACATCATGACTGCCATGTGGCCGGGAGGAGGGGAAAGCACATCAGCCCGCTCTGCTGTCCAGAAGGAAGAGTTCTGCTCAGTTTCCAAATAGGTTCAGGTTCAAAATGAGGAAATCTGTTTTCTGAAGATAAACATTTATTTAAAGGATTTGGGGAATGGGTCCAACCTCTAACAGGCTAGATCACATCGTTACGGACCTTTACAGCAGACATGAGGTGCAACTACGGTATGCCTTTTTGAGTGTTTCCTCTCCTGTAGTGTGTTCATTCTTTTGTTGTGCATGTAAATGGTCTGCAGAGGCTAAAATCCCTGTGTTCCCTCCAGAGGGAGTTTCTCTTCCACAGACATTGGGTTCCTTTGTTTTCTTCTGTGACGTAGTGACATCACTTCGAAACACTTGCGATTGTATTGGCTAGCGCTCCAACACATTATACGTGATAGGCTAAGGGTGGGACATCTCTAAGCTGTTGACCAATCAACAAAGCATGTTGCACTTGCACTGCCGCCTGGGCTCCAGCCGTGAGCGTGGAGAAGCATTTTCTTTGGGGATGCAGTTCTGCCAAACTTTGTTCAAAAACATTTATATTAAATAGTCTATTCTCACTCGCAAAGATTAAAACCAGTGTGTACTTTATTCCCTAGTCTTTATGTGCATTTGTCAAGCTAATGTTATAAGTGTGTGATAATGCAGTTCCATGCTGAGTGCTTTATCAAGGAAGAGTTTCATTTTAGACATAATACAGCAGTTCAGTCGGACAACTCACGTGTTCCTTTAACGTGTTTATTAGAAGCAGCATATAGTTGAGTTTGGCGACTAGGCTCGGACCTCATCACTCCACAGATATACATAGCACGATGAGTGATGATTAAATAACTAACCCCCGAGCCTACAGGTGGAAGCTGGGGTGGAAGCTGGGGTGTTGGTGGGGCAGCGAGCAGCAGCGACGTAGAGGTAGCTGCAGCAATAGCAGCAGCAAGCAATGCATGGAGAGAGATCTGGCAGGTTCAATAGAGCGGCATATTAAGGAGACTCTGTTTGGTTGGTTGTAGAGTGGCAAGGGGCGTTATGTATGAATGCAGCATCAGTGCTCGAGTTGACCGCTCGCAGGCTTCGCCACATTATTGGTCAATAAATAAGTGGACCCATGAAACATTTATAAATGTGCTCGTGTGTACAATAAACAGAAATATATATTATATAAAGTAATTTCCTTACACACATGTGTTCTCCAGATTCTGAAACAACATTTTATTTTAACATATATTTATATAAAAGCCCCAGTTTTGAATAAGAGTACAAAGAGAGGCTATATGTTATCAGTCCAGTTGGCCTGCTTATAATACTCTTATTAGCATCATTGTTTTGTCAAAATTATATTTCTAAAGTTAAGAATGACCTTTGAAGCTTAATAAAATTAATGCAAACTATTACCTAATATTATGCACTAGACCAGGGATGGGCATCTTTGATGGTGGTGGGGGCCACATCATTGATGTACTGGCCACCAGGGGGCCGCAGATTAACTTGGAACACACACACACACACACACACACACAAATTCCATGTGTTGTATGTAATTATTAACAAATATACTAAGTCTGACATCTTCATTGACATTTTACAATCAAAGGGAACATCCCCAAAACATGGGAACATCCTCTAATAAGCTCACTAAACAAATATCAGTTCACAGAAATGTTATTTCATTTTTACAAGTGGCATGTTTTTATTGAACAGGTTATTAAACAGTGGAATAAAGCTATTTTAAACACACATTTTCAAATGTGTGTGTATTGAGATGAACCATTAGATGACATACACATTAAGTCATGACCACTAACCCAGACATTAGTTGTCTAACTTGACCCTAAAACACTTGTAGTCTCTGCATTCCCCTTATTCCACAATAAGGGGAATGTCAACACAGACACCCGTCAGCCCGCACTCTGCTGTTCCTCAGCGCCGCTCCCCCTCCCTCCCGCTGACATTATGAATGAAAAGCTTAGTAATCATAGATAACATGGCAGGGTCTGTGACAGTTTGTTTTCATCTGATTTCAAATAAACAAAGTCTTGGTTTTTAGAATATTAAACTTGTTTCGCCAAATTCAGATGATAAATACAACTTTTAAGCTTGTAAAGGCATAATTACAAGCGGCAACTTAACGTCACAGCAGGCATAACAACAGCCGGTGTTTCTTGTGAGGGTTTCCCCGGGAAACAAACAATACACACACATGCGTCACAGATTATTTTGCGGTATTTGAAATTATCTACGCAGCTCGCGACGTAACTAGGAGTCTAGTGGACGGTATCAGTACCACAAGTAACAACAACAAATGATTTATATTTATTAATTATGTTGATTATAAATTAATCTGAGGGCCGCAAAAAGAGGAGGTGGGGGCCGCATGCGGCCCGCGGGCCACCATTTGCCCATCCCTGCACTAGACCAAAGTCATTAAGTCACAAAAAACATTATTTATATATTAATATATAACCCGTGGGGACCGTGGAATTCTAAAGCATGGTCCCACTGATATCCTTCTCCAAAAACAACATGCATTTTCAGAATCTGAGCCAAAGAATGAAGACTCTTTGAATTCCTTACAGTGATTAGGAGTTGTAACTGCCTGCTGATGAACTCATCTCTCAGCCTGTGTATCTCATGACAGCTGTAAGTGTAGCATAAGTTAGTAACCCACTGCAGCGTCCTTACCCAGAATCCTCATGGATAAACCACAGCCGTGTTTTGCATCTGTCTACTCAGTGTCACGCTCTCTGTCTTCAAGCTGCAGATGATACACATTGAGGCACTTCCCCTCCTCCACACACTTATACACACTGCCACTGGGCACAGCCACAACGCTGGGAAACCCTTCTGATGTGAAACCCAGAGACAAATACGATTCGTCCCTCCTCGACAGTCATTGTCTACACTTCAATCAAATACCAACGGAGAAGAACAAGTGCACACAAGGATACACACATAAAAATACACCTCAAGACCACTTAGCCAACAGTGCTGTCAGGGGCACGTATACGCAAGCTGTTCCACACATGCATATTTCATGTCGGGGTTGAACTGGATGACAGAAGCCGCCAAACCATTTCCTCAGAATTGCGATGTCTGATCATGTTTGCAAAGACATGTGAGGTAATTCTCTTTTCAAGCCGCAGAGTGTACCACGATGTTTTCTGAAGTGCTTGCCAACATCGCCTCTTTTCTCTGCATCCATGAAGCAATCAAATTCCTGGCACAATCAACGTCTTATGCAGCCTCGTCATGAATTGCATTTACAGCAGGCTGAGAGTGCATTTTCTGAGGCTCTTTGTGTTGGAATTATGTTCAGTGAGAGTCGAGGAGCACAGGGAGAGCTCAGAGATGAGCACGGGGAAAGCAGCTGTGCCAGCAGCTGAACTAATAAAAGAGCATTTAAAAAGAAACACCCGTCTCCTAATGCCTCACACTGACACGGAGGAATTAACGATTGCTATGTTTCCAGGAATTCATTAATGCTTGGCATGATTGAGTATTGCTATTCAACATCATTTAAAGTAGCCCAGTTAAAAAGCTGGGATGTAAATCACTCCTGTTTTTGCCGAGAAAATTAAGTTGTAATTTTGGGCACATTGGCTTTAATTGCCAACATGCTTCATGTTGTGACATGATTTTATTACCTCATTGTGGTTATGCGGCAGTGTTTTGCTTCTACGAATAAATGTGGTCCCACATTTTATAGGTTGTTTTCACGCTGTGGTTGAGGGTTTCTCAGTTCTTTAATTTGTGTGTGCGACTCTGATTACCTATGAGTGAGTCTGAATAAGCACCGAGGGATTAAGAAAAAGCCCCACATTTGCAGTAGGGCCTGGCTCATTTCGTGGCATCTGCAGGCTGTGGCAAGTACTTCCGGCCTCTGTGGCAGATGCCGGAAGTACTTGCCACAGCCTGCAGATGCCACGAAATGAGCCAGGCCATTTCTACTACTCTACCTACTCCGTGGTATCAGTGGCAAGTACTTCCGGCATCTGCCACAGAGGCCGCTACACCGTGGTATCAGTGGCAAGTACTTCCGGCATATGCCACAGAGGCCGCTACTCCGTGGTATCAGTGGCAAGTACTTCCGGCATATGCCACAGAGGCCGCTACTCCGTGGTATCAGTGGCAAGTACTTCCGGCATATGCCACAGAGGCCGCTACTCCGTGGTATCAGTGGCAAGTACTTCCGGCATATTCCACAGAGGCCGCTACTCCGTGGTATCAGTGGCAAGTACTTCCGGCATATGCCACAGATGCCACAACTTGCCGAGGCATCTGCCGCTGCTCAACGGGAGTTGCCACAAGATGCCAGAGTAAGAGAAGGTTTACGGTAGCTGCCACTCGCCTTCCGTGGCAAATGCTGCTATGCTATGCAAATGCTGGCCTTATGGTAAAAGTGCATTTTCAACACTCATCATAATTATACAGTAGGCTGCAGTATGTGTATGCAGGGGCCCCTCACAAAAGGAGGAAATGGTTTAGTCTTCCCCGTTAGTTGTCCTTAAACCCCGCCTCCCAGCCGCTGCGTCTCAACCATTAGACTGTATGGTCTCAGCAGCTCTCGGCTCTGTCACATGAATGCAGGGAAAATAACTCTCTGTTTTCGGCTTTTAGCGTATTTCAAAACTTTTGTAATTTAATGATATAAATAACGGCTATTCAAGTGTTCATACTTGAAAGTTGATTTAACTAAAAAACAAGATTTACAGAAGTCTTTCCCAATGTAATTACATGTGAATTTGCTTCAGCACCTTGTGGACTTCCTGAGTGGGCAGAGTGGCTTGCTCTAAAGGTAGATCATTCAAAAAAGAAGTTCAGTCTCAGCTAATGATTTAGCTAACAAGAAGACAGTGTCATTACTGGGGAATGAACTCCAATATTATCAGTTCCATAAGATACATTAGAGTTTGAAGTTAGACATTCTTCATAGTTTTTCAATAACGGCAAGATCTATCATATTATCCAAAGCATAACTTGTAAAGATTTTTTAGCTTTCTAAAGTTTTAATTATTGAGCTTTTTGTCATATATGCTTTCTGATTTTTTGTGTTATTGTTTATGCAAATAAACATGACTTGTGAAGTCTTGTTCAGTTGTCTGTTATTATGCAGTATAGTAAGCACTCTTTTTATGTAGTTGTTAGAAAACTAAGATGGTGTTTTTTTTTTTTTTGTCTTACACCGTGAGAATGATACATTCTTTAGGGATTTGTAGTCTTTCTAGTTGCGTATTTTTCATAGTCTTATATTTCAACAGTTTTAAGACAAACTGACTTTTTTTACATGGAAATTATTTTTTAAGATTGACAAACATCATATGTGTAATTCGTGGCACAATTCAAACGGGATCAAAAGATAATCTTTCTCTCCACAGTGACTTCAATACATAATTTTTCAGAAATAAGGTGCCATGGGGCGGAAGTAGATGGGCGTGACTTCGCCACTCTATAGACTGTGTCAACAGGAGTGACAGTCCGCACACACACAAGACCGCAATTATGGCAGAAGCAAAAGAGCCCAAAATATATCATTTTCACTCCGAGTGGGAGGATGATTCTTTTTGTATCTATTCCAATTCAAAGTCCATCTGTCTCATCTGCAATGCGAGCGTGGCTTTATCGAAGAAGGGTAATTTAGGAGCGGCATTTCAAAACACTGCACAAACGCTACGAGACGGAATTCCCTCCTAATTCTGCACTACGCTCTCAAAAGGGGAGGGGCCTGAAAGGACAGCTCAATGCACAGCAGTCCATTTTCACCAGACCCAACAACAAGAGCAAGGCTGCTACCATAGCATCTTATCATGTCAGTCACGTTCTTGAGAAACACATACAAGTTGTGAAAGAAGCTTTCCTGGAGGCTGCCGACGCGCTTTTGGGGGATAGTAAAAATAACAGTAGCATTTCAACAAGTTTTTGATTTAATAAAAACTCAAGTTAGATACCGTTATTAATCAGCTGTTAGTTTTAGTTTGAACTTATTCATTATAATTATTGTACAAAATGGTATAAGAATGCAAACTTAAATTGATTATAGTCTATTATCAATTCAGGTTAAGAAACTAGTGTTGCTTGCATCCTATTTTAAAAGGCATTTCTTTTTATACTCGACTAAAATGCAACAAAAAAGGGTTTGATTATATTAATTGTGTCTTTTGTATTGCACTTTGGCAGCAGATTCCTGTGTAGCTTCAGATCTGAGTTGTCTTATTAGTAAGCCTCATTTATACTTTTGTAGAAACACTGTTTTTATATAATGGCAAAGAAAGGGTTCAAGGCAAGGCAAGGCAAGGCAAGTTTATTTATATAGCACTTTTCAACACAAGGCAATTCAAAGTGCTTTACAAAAAATGTAACGCTGCTTCTCCATGTTTAGTTCTGACTCTGGGGACAGAAAGCTGACCAGTCCCTGAAGACCTGAGAGATCTGGATGGATCATCATTTAGCAGGAGGTCAGAAATGTATTTTGGGCCTAAACCATTCAGTGCTTTATAAACCAGCAGCAATATTTAGAAATCTATTCTTTGACACACAGGAAGCCAGTGTGAAGACTTCAGAACAGGAGTGATGTGATCCACTTTCTTAGTGTTAGTGAGGACTCGAGGATGCGGCGTTCTGAATCAGCTGCTGCTTCCTAATAGTTTTCAGAGTCTTTTCTTTTTTCCCTGTCTCACATGTGGCAGCACTGTTCAATGTTTCTTGAAAGCATTACCCACTGTAGTGTGTGACGTGTGAATAAACTCCAACTCTGTATCAACAACACTGTTGTGTAACTTCAGTTAAATACTTGTATGTGTGTAGATTAGAAAGAGGTAAGATAAAGGATCTGCAGTATTTTATGAGGTATTCATCGTACAAAGGTCAGTTTAATACAAGTAGAAGTGTGTATTTACCTGGCAGTAGGCTGTCAGTAATGGCTACGCCTCTCTATTTGGACTGGTAGATCTCGGCAGACTGGCAACTTTAAAAGTAGCTCTCGGTTCAAAAAAGGTTGGGCACCCCTGGCTTATGGCAATGAAAATCGTAGGTCCCGCCATCCTCCAACAATATATATAAAGACTTTGGTAAAGTCAATGACAGAAAGGAATCATGTTAATATGCCAGAGTAGTGGCTTCTGTGGCAGATGCCGGAAGTACCTGCCACATGCCCCTTTCACACCAGCGCCTTTTCAGCTCCGGCTCGGAGCTAAAGCCTGAAAAGCGTTGGGTCTTCCAGTTCACACCGGAGCTGCGCCGGCTCTTAGCTCCGGAATCCGCTTCATTTCCAGCTCCAAAAAATTGTCGGTCCAGAGGCAAGAGCTTTGGAGCTAAGAGGTGACGTCGCTTACGTCTCTCTTACGTCGAGGCGTGCAGGAAACTAAACCCACCTCCCATGGGTCGACTGTCAGCCTGCCTACAAGCAGTAGTGCCTATAAACACACTTTATAAAGTCAGGCAACACTAACCAGGCTTCGTGTGGTTCTGTTTATTTGTGCCTTACTTTGACCATCCGTTCACTGTTATCGATCATTGTGGAGAGAGGCAGACGTGTTGTTTTGTATTATTGCAGCTATCGGATGCAAGTAGTCAGTTTAGCTTCGGTTGCTATGCCAACATCACCCGTTTTATACCAGAGAAACTTTCATAACAGCGTTGTGATACCAAACAGCGTCAATTCAGACTGACACACATTCACTTAGGCTAAGGGGAACTGGGGATATGCATCAGCTGCTTGTGTGAGTCGGACAGTGAATACTTTAGAGCGGCCGCTGCAGTGCGAGCTAACCGGGAGCTAACGGGAGAATAAACTCCCGTGGAAGAGCAGCACTGCAGCGGTCGGTAAATGCTGCAGAAACACATTAATAAACAATGAACCACGGCACTCTGGAGAAAAGTATAAGGTTGGAGAAGTCGTTATTCAATTTATTCTGGCTTCGTGTGATTAAAAGCAACACGATCATCGACCCGACGTAGTTGTTGTTGTTGTTGTTGTGAGCTGCCGTAATGGCTGCCGTTGGGGGGCAAATCAGCGATGTAAACGGTGACGTCATGACGCAGCAAGGGCAGCTCTGGGGCGCCAGTGGGCGGTGTGCACAGAGCGGGAGCTGAAAAGGGAAACCGGAGCTGAACCAGAAAAGCTCCCGCTCGGAGCTAGAAACTGAAAAGCGCTGGTGTGAAAGCCGCAACAGATGCCTCGGCAAGTTGTGGCCTCTGTGGCAGATGCCGGAAGTACTTGCCACTGCCTGCAAATGCCAAGGCACATGCCACGGCGAGAAGTGGCAACACTCATTGTGTTCTAGTATGATAAATAAAATAACATTGTACCCATAGACTGTATATATAAATGGACGTAGGGTCCGTGACGTCACCCATAGGATTCTGCAGAGTTGCCGAGAAGCCCTTAGTAGGCGGAGTCGGCCACTAACGGCTCGACAGTGACGTCAGAGTTCAACTCCCGCCTGTTCCAGCCTGCTCCAAATAAGGGCAAAGAGGCGGAGACGAGGTGGGACCTGCTGCCACCGAGCTGGAAGTTCCAGAGCTAGCTGAAGCTACCAAGCTAAGCTAACATGCTCCCCATCTGCACACTGCCGTCGCATTTTACGTTTCTAAGGTAAGCGGACATGAAACTATTCAGCAAAACTATAAATAATAATCTAAGTTATTGAGTTTTTAGCATAATACTGCAGAATCTTAAAACCCCTTAATGTTTGTATGCAATTGTGCTAAATTCAACACTGGAATCAAGCAAATATTAATATGTTTGCATGACATTAGTTATTTATATTTTGATATCACTTAATTACACGTTTAATATATTTAAGTCAAGCTAAGGTACATGATGGTAGCTAGTTAGTGCTCTTACCTGTGAGGCCTCCTCCAAACAGCATAATAACCAGGCTGTATCATTAAAACTAAGTACCAGTTCTAGATCCTTGACTTTAGACAAACAATTCAAAAGACAACATGTATTTAAAGACCCATCTTTATTTGAATGTGCCTCTTAACCTGAGATATTAGTTATACAGTAATAGTATTGACAATATAAAGAAACTGAGCAACTCAACAGTCAACTTTATATTTCTTATTGTCCAAAGCATTTATTATTTTCATTTTCCCCCTCTCATATTCAGTGTGGACGGATTGAGACAGCATGGTGTCCAGAGAGCAGTAGAGACTTCAGGGAGAAACCTTTGTGTGATGGACGTCCTGTCTGTTGGTTTGGAGAGGACTGAGGGTCTTTCCTCTGTGAGGAGGACCAGGCCTGATGGAGGAGCCCATTCTGGGCAAAGCTGATACCAACTGCACAGGCCTAGTCTGTCACTTTATTTGACTAAATGTGTTTACTTATACATTTAATAGGTTTACACCTTCTGTCCATATGTGCTTTTTATTTAAAACATGTTTGATTAACTTTTGGTTCACATTTCAATAAACTGTATTTGTATTTGCACTCCTTTCGTCCATTATTCTTACTGGAAATGTTAGATTCCACATTCACATCTGACTGAAGATTGGCCCCATTTATTTGTGACGTTGCAAACTCTGCGGTACAAGGCACAAGTGATGTGAAGCTCAAAGTGAGGCAAATAGAAATAATCAGCGGATGGAGTGTAGATGTGGAAATAGCTGCATTCGATCAGCTGACTGTTTTCACAATAAAAGTAGTTTCTTAGTGAATGTCCTGTACTGGTCTTAAAATCTCATAACATCAGCTTTTAATGTTCCTCTTGGATGTTCTTCTTGACCCTCAGAGAAGGAGAACATGTCGTGTCTTTCGGGCATGTCCTTTCCTAACAAAAATTACAGGAAACATATTATTGCAAAACAAGTGTGTTATTTATGAAAGAGGTGTGTTTGTGTGTTTGTGTGTTTAGGGGCTGTAGATATAATTATTTTGTAATTGTAATTTTTGATTTTTGAGCTACAAAGACGATCAGATTATGAATGAACAGTATGAAGTTCATCAACATTGAAATATATGTTATTATCAAAACAATATTTAACTGTTATCAAAACGTAGTGCAACTGTAGAAGCTTGCTCTGTTGTCTCACTGAAAGAATAACTTTTACCACGTTTTTTTCAGACAATATTGAGAGATAAATAGTAGCAGTTCTCATTATGTGTTAAATATATTTGCCTTCAATACATTACATTAGAAAGCTGACAAAATAATATTTCTTTAGCCTTTATTTATACAGGTGTAGATCTCATTGAGACACAAGGTCTCATTTTCACAAAGTCCTATTGCTTGTTAACATCTAAATGTAACCTTTGGCATGGAAAACCCCCCAACTTAACTGATGTGTAGGTGATCTAGTATTTAGTATTGTTTAATGGAATGTATATCAGTGTATTCAAGTCAATACTTCATTCATTTAAACCAATATCTTTCTTGATTCTTTGTACAGTATGAAAAAAGAGTCTTTGTACCTGTGCTGAAGTTCACTGCTGTGAAGAGTCCAGTTCTGTCTCTCACTCTCTGGTCCAGCCTGTCTGCATCACCTGGACACCTTAAGCAAACAGATATATATATATGTAAAGTACCATGTGTACAAACAATATAACTGATTCTCCTCTGTTGAACATGTTGGATTGTGTATTGTCCGAGTCAGGGTCCTTTTTATTTTACTGTAACTTTGGAAGTTGTGTTACCAATGCTTACTGTTTATTTGATACTAGAGATGTCCCGATCCCGATCCCCGGATCGGATCGGCCCCCGATACTGGGTTTTAAGGTGGATCGGGATCGGCAGATACAATTAAATGTCATGGCCGATCCATATGAAATATTTCCCATGATTCCATTGTTACGTTGTTACGTTGTTTGTCGTTGTTGTTCTATTGCATCAGCTCGCCATTATCGAGTTGGAAAAGTGGAACGGACACATATCGTTAGCTAGTTAAAATGTCTGCAGTTTGGCATCATTTTAAAAGAACTACAAGTGAGTCGCCGACTGCGACATGCAACGTCTGTGGTGTGGAAGTCTCACGAGGTGGTGCTAACAGGGTCTCCTACAACACCACAAACCTAATAAAACATCTTAAAAAGCACCACCCCGACGAACACGCCGCCTACTGTAAAGCGACAGCGTCTGCGACTGATGGACTCCATCAACAAACACTGCGGGACAGCTTTAAACGAAAGGATTTACTTCCTCGAGACTCCGAGAGATTTCGCAAGATTACGGAGCTGATTGTGGAGTGCATAGCAGGGGACGACCAGCCAATTTCACTTGTGGAAAACTCCGGTTTTTGTCGTCTAATAAATTATTTGGAGCCGCGCTATGGGATGCCATCCCGCCATTACATTGTTGAAAAAGGCATCCCAGCCCTGCACACCAAGGTGCGTGAACAAGTGCAGCGGCACCTAAAGGAGGCTACCTCAATCGCCCTCACCACAGACCTGTGGAGTTCAGGTGTAGCCCCGATGTCGCTCCTCAGTCTGACCGCCCACTGGATAGACTCCAGTTTTACTTTGCACAACGTGGTGCTACATGCAAGTGAGCTGCGTGGCTCTCACACTTCAATGCGAATCCGGAATGCTATTGAAGAGATGCTCGCCAAGTGGGACATTGATAATGACAAGGTGCATGTTGTTATGAGGGACAACGCCGCCAACATGAAGAAGGTAAGCCTTCTTGTTATTGACCACTGATGTTTAGCTACGCATTACCCACGTCAGTAAAGTTCATGCTAATTCCGTCAACAGCATCTTTTAATGAATGGTCATGGGGTAAACTTCCATTTGATGATTTTGACATGATATACTGGATGTATATTAAATGTTCCCTATTCCCAATTATAATTATGTGTGCCCTGGATTTATTTAAAATGATGTCTAGATAACGTGTCTTTTAGACGGCAACCACGTCAACAGGCTAGCAGAAAAGTTAGCCTAGCTTGTTGTCAGCTAACTCACGTCAGCTTAGCCACTAGCACTAGTTGTTATTGCGACAGCAAAGAATTAAAACGAAACATTAATATCCTGTTTTATGTCTTATCTAAGACTACAGGCTTTCAATACGTTTGTTAGACTTGGAAGTAGCCTACCATTTTAATGACAAAACAGCTAGTTTTGAGAGGCTCCCTATCAATAGGAAAAATATTCAGTGCAACTTTTGAGATGTTAAAATCTCAAAAGTCTCATCAGATCATAATGGTTTGGAGGTATCATGCAGATGGTGGACCATAGTGTATAAATTACTCACAAATGTTATGGAAATTTCCCGAGGTTTGTTTAATAAGTTAAGGAAAGTCCAGAAATGTATGTAAGTCAATGAGAGGTAAAGACGTTACCTCTCATTGACTTACATACACTGCCATAAGTTTTGCAACCAGCAGATGGCTGCGCTCTATTTGATACTATTGTGACATTGACTGCTTATTTTCCTCACTGACCAGTATCAATAGGCTATTGATATTCATCTATCTATCTCGCCATCATCCTCTCTCCCAATCTCTCGACTGTAGGCATTTGCAGACATGGGGGTGCAGAGCCTGGGCTGTTTCGCACACACACTCCAACTCGTGGTCATCCAAGGCCTTCTCGCCCAGCGAAGCATCATCGATGCTGTCGCCAACGCACGGAAGCTTGTGGGTCATTTTAAGCATTCCCCAAAAGCCTACTCCATCCTCGAAGACATTCAGGTGGTTATCATTTTATTATTATTATTATTAGTAGTAGTAGTAGTAGTAGTAGTAGTAGTAGTAGTAGTAGTAGTAGTAGTATGTTGTCTTTTTAGTAATTGCACTTTCCCCCCTCCCTGTCATGTCATTGTAAAGCAATCCATCATTAGGCTACACTAGTGTTGAAAGGATGTTAGCCAACAAATAATTAACCTAAATATAGAAGCATTTTGAGTGGCCTACTAGAAAAGCGATACACACAGCTGATTTATTTTAATTATTATCATTATTATTACTTTACAGAAAGACCTGCACATGCCAACACAACGACTCCAGCAGGACGTGTCAGTCAGATGGAACAGTACTCAGTACATGATGCTGGTAGGCTATATGGATGGAAGGAATGAATGCAAAGAATTAATAGATCTTTTACATGTGAATCAGCCTAAATAAATACATTTAGATGTGAGGTATATAGTTCTACTTGTATTTTACACATGAATGTTAAACTAACATTTATTTACTTATTTTGCAGAGCCTTCTTCAGCAAAAGAGGCCGCTCAGTGTCTATGCAGCGGACCACGACCTTCCATGCATGCCCTCTGCCAACCAATGGGCGCTTATGGAGAAGGCAGTTGTGGTCTTGAGTCCATTTGAAGAGCTGACAAGGGCAGTGAGTGCTGCGACTGCGATCCCTGCAATAACTGTCCTCAAGCGTCATCTTTCCCGTGAAGAGAGCACAGATGCTGGAATCAAGACGATGAAGAGAACACTTCTTGAGGCTGTCACTGAGCGCTTCGACTACGCTGAGACTGAACCAATCTACTCCGTTGCTACATTGGTTGACCCAAGATACAAAGATAGGCAAGTCCTGTTTGATTCAAAACTTCTTTTGCGATATATAATTGCTCAGGCCTAATCAATTCACCACTTGATTATTAATTATCAAATAACATCAAAATAAATGTTCCAAATGTTGTTCTGACATTGACAACAATAACTTTGATATGCTAAGGGAACGACAAAATATGTTAGGAAACAAATAATCATTTTTAACTAAATGAAATTCTATCCATTTTCAGATTCTTCACAAGTCCAGACCACCAGGAGCTTGCCAAGGAGGCTCTCATTAGAGAGGTGGAGATCATGGAGAGAAAGAGGAAGGCTGGCAGTGAGGTGTCTGCAGAAGAGCCTCCAAGAAAGTCACCACGTCGAGGCGGAGTAGGCTGTGCAGCTGCAAACAGCAGCTTTGTCAGTCTATATGACGAGATCTTGGAGGGGAATGTGGTGGAGTCGAGGCCTGTGAGTACGTCAGCAGTCGTCACTCAGGTGGAGGCCTACCTGGCTGAACAAACCATCCCAAGGTCAGAGAATCCTCTACACTACTGGCGGGCACATGCTACACAGCGACCCGCACTGGCTGATACAGCCATGAAGTTTCTTTGTGCACCTTGTACATCGGTGGACAGTGAGAGACTGTTTAGTGCAGTGTCAAATGTCCTTGACGAAA
Organism: Pseudochaenichthys georgianus; assembly: GCF_902827115.2. Taxonomy (NCBI): domain Eukaryota; kingdom Metazoa; phylum Chordata; class Actinopteri; order Perciformes; family Channichthyidae; genus Pseudochaenichthys; species Pseudochaenichthys georgianus. Next base: position 2,616,523 of record NC_047518.2, on the reverse strand, counting down.
AAAGGAACCGGTTGACAGCCGATAAGGTGCAGGTGTTGGTTTTCATTAAAAAAAACCTGCACTACACTTTGAAGAAGTCAGTGCAGTAGATTAAGATGGAGGAAATAAGGAGCTCTATTACACTGTAAAAATGTTTATGTTTAAGTTTAGTGATTACATGTCTCTGAGATCCCTTAATTACCCACACTGTGAAATATAATAAGTTCAGTTTACTTGAAAAAAGGGTGGAAACTCGTTGTCTCAAATAAGTAACCAAAACTTTGTGTATGTTATGTTTACTTTATGTGTACAATTAATGCAAAGATTTTTAAGTTATGGTTACTTACTTCCAAGAAGTAAAGTTTAGTGAAGCTTACTTGTATTTACTGCTGTTAAATGAGTAACCTTTTGAGTTGTAAAGGGTACTTTATTTTGGATAGGAAAGTTTATTTTTTTTATTATTATTGCAAAATAAATGCTCTTGAGAATAAAAGCTATTGAGCACAGCTTGGGTGCCTGTCTATTTCTTAATGTATACGAAATGAAATGCTGTTTGCCAACACAAAATGTGATATCGGAAATCGGTATCGGAAAACCGGTATCGGGAAATATCAGGATCGGATCGGAACCTATATGAAAATATCGGAATCGGATCGGAAGCTAAAAAACGAGATCGGGACATCCCTATTTGATACCCATTTGGTAATGCAATTAATAAAAACAACAAGGTTTGGGTTCGTTCTTCAGATGACTGTGACGTTAACGTGCAAGCTCGATAATGAACTCCAGCTCAACCAACCATATTGTAATATCTAAGTAGTCATCTTGAAATATGACATTAATAAATGTAATATACACACATCTTATTGTGAGGTTGATTTTAACAACATAAAATATATTTTTATTCACATACACTACTTCAACGTTAACTTATCTACATACTTGAGCATAGCCAATTTAAATTAACCTTAGCGATGCATAGCTACAGTTCCTACATAATAAAATATCTCTCTAAGTTACAAGGATGACCTCAAACAGAAGCCATTTGTTCTACAGTATTATCCCACTTAACGCTTAACACTTGTCTATTTCGTTTTAACCTTTATATATACAGTCTATGGTTTTAACTTGGAGACTACGATTAGCATCGTTAGCACCGATGTAGCTACCACTCACTTACACGCTAACCCAAGCCTTAACATTCATTACGTAGCTGATTCAAATCATAAACACATCAATAAGTACTCGAATTTCACTTACCGTTTCAACCGCAGAGCGAGTCACAATAGTCCGATATATAAGCATGAAGAACAAACAACCACGGCCGGCTTCAAGTTGTGTTCCCTGGATGAGCTGAGCAGGCAGAGTCCCTGTAGCTTCACGGAGCAGCTAGCAGAGAGACAAGAAGCTAGCAGCAGCAGTCACTTGACAGAGCTGTCACTCAATGTGACCACGCCCTAATATATGCATAACCTTAAGGCTTAATATTAATTAAACAGATGAGTTGAGAACAAATGTACCCCCCACACAGTAGTCATGAAGGGGGAATCTAACTATACAGAGAATATGGTTTTTTGAACCACGATGTAAACGTGTTTATTTCTGCTGTAACGTTGGGCATTTTAACATGGGGGTCTATGGAAATTGCTCCCTTCTGCAGACTGCTCCTACTGGCCACTAGATGAACTGCAGTGTGTGGCACTTGCGTATTGGCGTCCCGGCTCTTCCCCAGAGTTTGCCGCTTGATTGTACCTTGAAAATCAATAGGCGCATTCACACCGCAGTACTTTTCCCACAAAGGCTCATCAGAACTTAGTTCATGAGAACTCTTTAGTTCTCATGAACTAAGTAGGCTACAGATCGCGTTCACACCGGAATAAGTCCCTGGGGGAGGATTAGGCAAATTAAGCCGCTGACGTCGCTTCTTCTTCTTCTGCTTTGGGTTTACTGGCAGGCCGCAAACCACTTCACGGCGTATACTGCCGCCCAAAATCCCCGGCCGGAAGTCCCCGGAGTTGGGGACTGGCTTCAGTAGAAGCTGCTGGGACTCCCAGCAGCTTCTACTGAAGCCTTCTGAGTAAATCGCCAGAACGCCGACACCTCCTCATCTCCACCACTCCCATGTTTTATTTTGTGTTGCCATAAGTTAGTCTCTCTGCGTTTCTGCGCTGTGCTAATGCTAATGCGAGGATAATAAAATGGCGGCTTCACAAAACTTTTTGGGAGTTTTATGTGGCGTGGTTTGCAATCTGCCCTGCCAATCAGACATAGGAACCTTTTTCTCCCACGAAAGTCCCTGCTCTCTAGCAGGGACGGAAAAGGGGGTGAAAAGGTTCTCATGAACTAATTTTAGTTCCGGCTCTTTTTGGTGTGAACGCAACATTTCGGAACTATATCGGAACTAAAGTGGGAAAAGTACTGCGGTGTGAACGCGCCTAATGCATTCTAATAGCGGGTACATTTTACACGTTGGCGGTTTTAGGTATGGCTATACAGCGCCCCCTGGCGGTTCTAGTGTTAAGTAGAAGTAGCCTACCTAAATGTAGGAATACTCAGTTACAAGTACAAGTCCTGCATTAAAATGTTACTCAAGTAAAAGCGCAAAATTATTAGCATACAAATATACTTAAAGTAGATATTACATGTTTTCATTATAATGATTGATCATTAAAGTGTTATCAAAGCTGGTAAAGGTGCAGCTAGTTTTAATGACTTTGTATAGGCTACTGCAGGGTAGCTTGTGGATTTACTCCAGGAGTAACTAACGTCTGATTTAACACTTGATTGTATTTCTAATCATTAATCAGAATCTGTAGTAAGTAACTAAAGGTAGCCTATAATAAATGTAGGGGAGTAAAAGTACACAATTTACCTCTGAATTGTAGTGGGGTAGAAGCACTAAGTTACATACCTTTTACATACTCAAGAAAAGCACAAGGAGGCTATTTCTAAATCACAAGTAAGTACTTGAGTAGTTAGCCTATTTCCCACCTCTGGTCAACAATGATAGATCTTAATGTCAATAAATTGTCTTTATTTACTAATAATATATCTTGAGTATTATCATAAAAATAGCACGTTTATTTATTTTAAACAAACCACGTTCTCCAAGTAAAATCGAATAGAAATTATAATGTTTAAAAAAATAGAGATCGGACCATCAGTCTTGTGTACAGATCATCAGTCCTGTGTACAGATCAGTTCGATAAAGTCATGCCAAAACAGCGACATTTTACACGATAAATACGGGTTGAAATAGCAGCATTTGCCACGGATGGCGAGTGGCAGCTACCGTAAACCTTCTCTTATTCTGGCATCTTGTGGCAACTCCTGTTCAGCAGCGGCAGATGCCTCGGCAAGTTGTGGCATATGTGGCATATGCCGGAAGTACTTGCCACAGATACCACAGAGTAGCGGCCTCAGTGGCAATTGCTGGAAGTACTTGCCACTGCCTGCAGATGCCACGAAATGCGCTTGCTGTCTCTCCATATTTGGCCCACAATTAGGTTTAGGGTTGTGGACTTATAAGAATACCCTTTAATAATCAAAAGGGGGAAATCAGTTTTCATTCTGTTATTATAGATGCACAGTACAAATACACACAGAACCTGGACAATGGACCCTTCAGTTCCGCTGGCGTGGTTTGTTCGCCGCTTCTCCACCGCTATCCTACTTTCAGTTCGTGTTTGAACATATATGATCTGATTTTTCTTTATACATCGGTTAGTTATATATAACATCTGTCAATATTGGCTCCAACTAAATCGCTACTTTGTTCAAGTAGTTTTCCGTTACCTATTTGCTTTTTCCTGCGTACCGGTGTCAGTACCATATGTGCTCGGGGTACCAGATCTGCTCGGGGTCCGTTACGCTTACCAATGACGTCACGCATTGGCTGTATGGCAACCCAAGAGGTAATAATAATAATTCTAAATAAAACAGGAAGTTAACCTAAATCACATTTAAGACACTGCAACGAAAGTAACAAAAACAATGTAATATCCTTTTCCGTTTCATAGAACACAAATTGGGTTATTTACATAATTATGTTTACACTGGTAACATTTACGGGACACAATTCATTGGGTTATATCTCTCACAGGCTCCGCCCTCTACTGGACTCTATGGGTACTCTCTTACCCCGCAAGCATTCTCCCACTGAGACTTCTATAGACGTAGCCGGCCCTGGGCGGGCCTACCTGAATGCGTGCGCATCACACCGTATAAAAGGAGGCCTCGCCTCCTGACTATCATCCTTTTCTCTTCAGCAGCGGAAGTGATTCCACGAGAGACTGCGACGTTTGAAAGAAGAAGAAAGAGTTATCATACCTCCAGGGAGTCGCCACTGCTAGAGACCCGGGCCTGTCCTTCGTGCCCTGGTTGAAATAGCGGGCGCCGATCCCCACCACCTTGCTTCGAGTGGTTGGGGGACCAGGATATGGCTGAGGCGGTGCCATTCACGTTCGCCATTCCTTCCGGGTCTGGCGTCCATGGAAGTCCACCGCCCAGGGCTGTACTCTCCCTGGATGATGATCGTGGCGGCGGATGTGTGGGCTACTCACTTATTGCGAGAGATGCCCCCGCCTCACCAGGTCAGAGCGATTATTGGGCCGCAAGGCCGAATAAGTAGCTTGGTCCACGGGCCTTGCCCCAGGCCCGGTTTCCCCAGGGACCGGTGCTCGGTGGCTTCACGTGATATAGGGTCGCCCCTACTTCATCACAGGCCGCCACGGCTGCCCGCCGTGTGATGTCCCTGGGATATCACGCCGCGTGGCGCTTTCCAAAGAGGATCGTGTTGATCTCCTGGGAGCCCCCGTGTTTACGGAAGGGCTCTTTGGATCGATCTCCTTGCTCACGGGGTGAGGATTAGTCGCAGCGTAGCTGCTTCTTGCCCATTCCCAGAGGAAGAAACACTGTCCTACACTCCCCGCCCCTGCTGTAAACCCCAGTATAGGGAGCCAGCAGGTGGGCGTGTGCACGTGAGTGGAATAAACCAAGTGCTGTCAAAGCACTGTGCGGGTTCAAGAGACGCAATAGAGAGGCGAAGTCCCTCCCTTTCCGGGAGCCTCCATGGGACCCCGGAAGCGTAAAATTATACATTGAAGTCAATGGAGAGAGAAAGGTTATCTTTTGATCCCGTTTGAATTGTGCCACAAATGACACATATGATGTTTGTCAATTTAAAAGAATATTTTGCAAGTCAAAAAAATTAAAATGTGTCGTAAAACTGTGAAGTTACACATTTTTTTGTGTGAAACCGCTGAGTGAACTACAGGTCTCTTGGTCTCTTACAATACGCGTCACCATCACAAAGACGGCCGTCACGTTAGCAAATTTCACCTGTTTCTTTCAGAATGAGAATAAAAGTATAAAACGAGGTGAACATCATTACAAGTCTGGACACGTTGAGAGCTGTACATACACGAAAGGGGAGTTAGTCGGTTCTGTAAGAGCAGCGGGCCCTGCTTTACAAGATGTTGGTGAGTAATATGAGTGCAATGTGTAACGTTAATGTCAGCTAGCTAACATTAGCTAACAAGGTACACTAACGTGTTTTGTTTCAGTAACTAGTGTTCTCCTTTAGAACTTCGTGGTCTGTGTGTGCTGTGGATAACATTAGTGTTCACAAGAACAAGGTACACTCCCGTGTTTTGTTTTAGTTGCTCTTCAGATTGAAGCAGCCAGTTTTATATCGACTATACTGTATGTGTGATCTCCTTTTGCATCTCGTTGTGTATTTGCTGTGTGTAGATTCAAGGGTTTTGGTTATCTTGTCAATTTGTTTGGTTATCCAGGCACAGCTGTGTGTGACTCCCTCTGGTACACTGGTATGTGTTTTCCTAATGTAGAGAGCATTGGTTAATTAATAAACTACACACTGAGTCTAGATCCTGACCAAATCCTTTTTTATTGTTGATCAAATGTTTTTCAAAAATGTATTCATACACATTTAGAAAAATACAATGTACAATCACAACCAGTACAACACACATTACAAAAAAAAAAAACAATAACAACAATCAGACAAAACTATGGAAAAATAACCCCTCCCACCCCTAGATCCGGACCATCCTTCAGGGTGTCCGCGGGGTCTTAAAAGGTATTAAAAGTTGATAAATCAATTTAGCGAAAATTAAGGCTATTAAAAAGTATTAAACGGCATTTTCCAAGGTATTAAGAAGGTCCACAGCAACGACAACATGAAACACCCTTTAATTTACTGAAACAAGATGTCGGGAAACCCCCTCAAGTTGGCCCCATGCATAGCGTGCCATAAAATGCTGCTTCTTATTTTAAATTTCGTTGCCTTGCTCCGCTCTGTGGGGGGGGGGGGGGTTATCTGCTGGTGGACTACCTGAGAGATATACAGCAGGAGAACACGCCGTCCACTGCGGAGAATAAACAGAAGGGCAACCATGCTCCGGGGTCTTCTTCGCTGCTTTTGGTGTATTTTGTGGCGGCAGCAGCGCCACTTACAGGCCTGGAATATGTACTACAGCGTTTCCAGCATTTCCAGCGGTCTAGTGTGAACGGACACGTTAATGAATCGAATGCGCTTGAACGGAAGACTTTTTTGCGTTTGCGTATGTGTTTTACTGTATGCGTCCTCGTGGGGCCGGGGTCTAAGCCAAACTATATCCGGTCACAGAGATCTGATATTTTAAAGTAAGGTCAACACATATCGACCCTAAATATAGTCTATATTAAGAACGAGAAAAGTCTTAACATATATATCGTTTTTTTTAAACATATGACAAATGTGTGAGGGTGATGACGTCAGAGCATCGTCCTATGTGCCGGGCTTAGCCCCGGACAGCCCCAGCCCAATTTAACCCCTGTGTATTTGTGAGGGAGCTCCTATATGGCATTACCCCGCTGAAGCTCACCAAAGTTTAATATATTTCATAGTTTTGTCAATTGTTTTGTTTATTGGTCAAATACTGGTTTCTAATGGTTTCTGAGGAGTTTACTGGAATGAAAGAGCACAGAAGCAACAAAGCAGCATACTGCCTTAACCCTAACCCACAGAGAGGTTGAAGTGCATGTGGAGAGGAGGCTTCAGTAGTCTGTCTGCACTCTGTTTAGTTGTGCTATCTTACAATAGTAAATGTGAGGTAAAGTGTGTCGCCAATGTAACCGGTTAGAACTCGAAGTTGCGATGAGGTCTTAAAATGTATGGAAAGGGTCTTAAAAAAGGTCTTAAAAGGTATTAAATTTGACTTCAGGATTCCTGCATATACCCTGTCCTTGTATTATTGCTCATTCAATCTATTATAGCATGCTAACAAACATGGTACTTACTTTATTTGTACAGATCTGCATGGGAGACGATGGCGCGATGCAGAGCGCTGTCTGTGATTGTGCACGGGGGATGTACAAATGCAGCCACGCTGCAGCATTGGCAATATGTGCCATGTGGCAGATCAGCTCCACAGATGTTGAGTGCCAGTGGAGGAAGCCTGGCACTTCCAAAGTAGTCCAGCCGGTGTCTCAACTTTACCAACAGTGAGAGGAGACATACAACCCACTGGCCAGAGACATCGCCACTCAGGATGTAGACTGGTTCAGGTCTGCACTGAGGGGCGCACAGTGTGGCATGGCATGGCTTTTGTCACCTGAGCCAGAGCCGCGGCCTCAACATCAGGCCATTGTCACCGTGCCGGAGCTGCTGAAGGGGCATGGGGGTCGGGGGCTTGAGGACTGAGCAGGACTTGAGGACTGAGCAGAGACCAGCAAGCTGACATCCAGACAGCCACCGGAGGACAGCGGACAAAGTGGCAGTTACACAGGCGGGGCAGGTTGACAGCCAGCAAGTTTGGTGCTGTGCTGCGGTCGGGACTTTCATCCACTCCATGCGCGTCCCTCATGAAGAGGGTGCTCGGGGGGTACAACTTGGACGGGGTCATGGCTGTCAACTGGGGGGTTGTAAACAAGGCCGAAGGGGTGAAGGCTTTTGTGCAGGCCTATCAGGAGACAGTGTTCGAGTCTGGTCTCTTTGTGAGTGAGTCGGTGTTTTGGGAGCATCCCCCGATGGACTTGTGCAGCCATCTGCCCTGCTGGAGGTGAAGTGTCCACCATCATTATATAGGATATATATATATATATTTGTATACATATCTGTAAATTGTATAATTTTATTTGATTTAAAAGTCTTTTTGATCTCTGTCTATAAACACAAACTGAGTAAGATTGACAATAAAGTTGACTTTGAAAAATATATATATTCTTTATGAAAATAGTTGACTGTTGGAGAAATGAATCCAAATGAAACGTTGGACTGAACTACAACTACGCCTTTAAATCTCTACGGACTGTTTTTCAGTGGGATGGCAAGTTCCTATGTTTAAACATTTATTAGTTTTTTCTCAGAACAGATTTGATTTTCTGAAGTTAATTTAACTTATTAAAAAGGTACAATCAATTTGTTTAGGGTTGAATAAAATAATGATAAACATTTCATTTGGATAATTTACTGACAGAATAAGAAACTCAATGATGCTCTACTCACCTGTTCCTTTTTATAAAGTGAAACAGTTGAAACGATAGATTTTAGTAAACTTAAAAACAACCTTCTCCAAAAGCTATCAAGGAATATACCGAATACTTGTTTTAGAACTTTATTACATATTTTTATATAAATAGTTTGAGTGATCCATAATTGACAGAAGCTTGTGTTTACACTGACCTGTTACTCATATTAATGTCTTTGTAACTTCAGTAAACCACTACCTCACTCATTTCTTTCATTCATCACGGTTCAGTAAACTAAGTGATACATGAACCAGTTTAATCATTATAATAACGTAGGATTGCAACTCTTTGAAACTGTAGGTGGCTCTTAAAAGAGCCGTTGTGTTTGGGTGTGCTGGTCTCAGGTCAGTCTAAGCCCTCTCTCCGCAGATGCAGCGGGCCAGCTGGATGTCCTTGGGCATGATGGCGACCCTCTTTGCTTGGTTCATCTTACTGGGGGGCAGCTACATGGATGTCGGTGCAGTCCTCATTGTGCAGTTGAAGGCAGAATGAATTTATTATTGACTCCGAATGAAGCACAACTTCATGTCATACAATACATTGACTTTATTTGTAATTGTGTAAAAAAATAAAGCATTGATTAGCAAGCAGGACCTGCAGGAACAGAGCACGGTGATGGATGGAGCTGGGAAGAGAGAAGAATAAAGAAAACAGATCAACTTCATTATCGGATATTAAAAATTCAATTTCAAAACAAGTTGCCGCTCCTACAGTTTTCTAGTGTGTGAAGATGATTTCACTTGACCTATGCAAAATATCACACTCAATACATGTGTGTCTCTGGGGGGTGCATTGTGCCTTTGATGTATATAAATAATATACCATAACCAAATACTATTACGTACAGTGGAAATCAGGTTGCCAGAGCAGGTCAGTCCAGTGTGCATGTTCCTCAGGGTCTCAGCAGTTACAGGTGAGGGAAAGGAAATAAAAGAGAAAAAGGTCAGTAACAACACTTTAAAGTAACAACACTTGGAACATTATTAAAACAGATAATTATTCAATCAGTAATCACTCAACTACTGTCTTTCCAACAAACAGATTGACTCACTATCATCACAATGAAACACGTCCAGAAGAATGGACCACAGATGGAAATGAGCTATTAGCTATAATCTGGCATATTGCATCTCTTCTCTTTGCTGAGATTAATGTTTTTGTATGCATGGTCCTTCTATAAATAAATAAATGTCATGCAAAGCTGCCTGCCTGCCTTCCTTCGACTCTCCCTGAACTGCCTGATCTTTTAATGTTCAATGTTAACCATTTGAGCAGATAGCATTAAGTAGAAAAGATCGCAGATGCTAATCTGCCGTTAGCCTACCTCCCGCCCCCTTAGCACCTGGTGGAGGGGGCGATAGACTCCTCTTCAAATGTTTCACAAAATACTTACCATCATGACTACTCTTACTGTTTAACATTTGGGTTCACTTCATGTTAAGGCTAATACAAATGACAAGGCTAAGTAATGTGATGCTAACTAACGTGCTCGCTACTAGCTATGTAGCTAGCTTGACTGTGTTCCATGCAAAACATGTGTATTACCTGATATGTTTGGTCCAACGACTCCTGGTCCTTTCATCAGACGGGAAGCGATAGAACGAGCTATGATCTATAAGTATGATCACTTATGTGATTACAACCTGGTACAAAGCACACAGGCATCTTGTAAAAGTGCATTTATTTTTAGCAATCTCTTATTTATTGGAGGGAATAAATCAGTTATGAGATCTTCTTCTTCTTCTTCGCTTTAATTACGAGTCACAACCACTTGGAGCATTATCGCCTGTGACATCACTTACGCGAGCCAGAATGGGATTTGGGATTTGTAGTCTTTGTAGTCGCGTATTTTTCATAATCTTATATTTCAACAGTTTTACGACAAAATGTGACTTTTTTGACATGGAACTTATTGTTTAAGATTGACAAACATCATATGTGTAGTTCGTGGCACAATTCAAACGGGATCAAAAGATACGTTTTCTCTCTCCATTGAATTCAATGTACATTTTTCGCTTCCGGGGTCCCATGGGCCGGAAGTAGATGGGCGTGACTTCGCCTCTCTATTGCCGGCGTGCTGTTGTCAGAAAACACACCTTGCCTAGTATAATGGCTCCGATTAATATATTTCACCGTTGCAATGGGAAATACAGCGTTAATACGTGAGCGCGCGGCCCTCGTGAGAATGGCCGCGGTGCGTTCAGGGACCCCCGCAGGAGAACGGTGGTTTACGTTTGTAAACTCTAGTTCTGGAGTGAGGTGTGTGTGTGTGTGGGAAAAATGCATTCAGTAAAGACTATTGCATTTATCCCAGAGTAAGAGTCATTCCTCTCCACAATTCCACTTTCCCCCATAATGTCCGTTTCAAAGATCCCGTGCCCGCGGCGCCCTCCACCTCTTCGGCCCACCCCGTGGAACCGGCGTGCCGGCACTCACGGGGACGGGTTTTCCGTCTTTACGGATCTGGCTGGCGGGGGGAGAACATCTCTCCGCCCGGGACGAGAGGGCGAATCCCGCCTCCTCCCTGTATAATGCACAGATCACTACGTTTTCTAATAAGAATGAGGTTGATCTGTATCCAAATCTAAGTGTATTTTGTTTCCACAAAGGCTACACTTAGGCCTACACACAATGTTAACCGTACAAATTCCCCATTCGCTGCCCCAGCTGTAGCTCCTGTAAAGGAGGTGGCTAAGGGGTGTGCGCAGAGAGGGATGAACCGCAGGGAGTGCTATCTAAAGGAGAGCGCTATGCGGGTACAGGGACATTATGGCCGGTGTATTGCTGTCAGAGAACACACTACGCCTAGAGCAAAGACTCCAATGCAGTTTACCCGTAGTGGTAAAGGCTGCATTATGGCGGAGTCCGCACTCACACAAGAGCGTGTGGCGGTGCGTTCAGGGACCTTAGTAAAACACACTACGCCTATAAAGACTCCGATTAATGCTGTTTACCGTAGTGGTGAGAACAGCATTAGGGTGGAGCGCGCGCTCACACAAGAGCGCGCGGCGGTGCGTTCAGGGTCCTCAGTAAATAATCGGCCCTTTCTGTGTCAACCCTCCAGGGGCAAATATTCCCTTCGCGGGGAGTTTTTGCGGTGGAACGGGTCACCAGAGAGTATCACAGCTTCATAGCTGCTGCCCCACAGCTGAGGGCCTGTCCATTAACACAATGTTCTGGGGAATGGAGACTCAGCTGTGTACTATCAAGGTGGATGGACAGGACGCTGAAACGGGGCTATTCACTCCAGTTCTGCAGCGTCCCACCCCCTTTTATGGGCATGCGAGAGGTGAAGCAATCCTCTCGAGAGGGGATGAGTTTCCTCTCAGCAGAGATTCAGGCTCTGGTGCAGAAACAGGCTGTGTCTGTTGTGCACCCTCAGCGCAGGGAAGAGGGTCTTTATTCCATATACTTCCTGGTTCTCAGGAAGACAGGGGAATTCAGACCTATTCTAGATCTCCGCGGCCTGAATCGCCACATTTCCCGCAGGAAATTCTGCATGCTAACTATGAAACAGTTACTGGGGCTGGTGCAGCCAGGCGATTGGTTCACCACCATCGACCTGAAAGACGCGTACTTTCATGTAGAAATTGCTCCAAAGCACAGAAAGTATCTGCGTTTTGCCTTCCAGGGAATAGCCTACGAGTACAACAGGCTGCCGTTCGGCTATTCCCTATCCCCACGCACATTCAGCAAATGTGTGGCCACAGCGCTTCAACCGCTGCGCGCACACGGCATGAGAGTTTTCTTTTACATAGACGACCTCATAGTCATGGCTGGGTCATGGGAACAGGCAATGTTTTGCACAGCACAATTGATCACACACCTAACTAGATTAGGCTTCGCGATCAATTGGAAAAAGAGCACCCCCATACCTCACCAACGGGCGTTGTATTTGGGTGTGGTGCTCGATGCAGGCACGTTGCGCGCCACCCTGTCAGAGAGCAGACGTGCGTCCCTTCTTCAGGGGGTACGCAGACTGCGACAGGGGGCAACAGTGACAGCTTTTACTGTCATGCAGACGCTGGGTCTCATGGCGGCTGATCACATGATGGTCCCGTTAGGGTTACTACATATGCGCCGCCTGCAGAGGTGGTTCTCCAGCCTGCGCTTGGATCCCAAGAGGCACAAGCGGCGGCTGGTGACCATACCCCCCTCAGTGAGGGGCAACCTCCGGTTTTGGGGGTCCCCGGATCACCTCCGGAGGGGGTCTCCACTGGGACAGGTGACCTCCTACATCACAGTGTTCACGGATGCATCCGGAACAGGATGGGGAGGGACCTGCCTGAAGAGGGCTATAGGTGGGCGCTGGGCTCTAACAGAGTCTCGACACAGCAACCTCCTAGAGCTACGGGCGGTAGTGTTAGTCCTCCGGCATTTCAGGCCCCTATTTCAGGTGTGCAGCACCACAGTGGCTTATATCAACAGGCAGAGCGGAGTCCGCTCCGCCGCCTTGTTGACCACAGCGGAGGACTGTGGTTATGGGTTTCAGAGGTGGTGTTATCTCTGAGAGCCCTCCATATCCCGGGACTGGAGAACGGGGGAGCCGACCTCATGTCGAGGGGCGGCCCCCTGCCAGGCGAGTGGGTGCTTCACCCGAAGGTGGTGAAGCAGATCTGGGCCCAGTTCGGGAGAGCGGAAGTGGATCTGTTCGCCAGCCGGCGAAACAGCCACTGTGCCCTGTGGTTCTCCGTGGCTCGGAGCGACGACCCACCCTTGGGGGTGGACGCGTTTGCACACGAGCCATGGCCAAGGAAGCTGCTATACGCCTTTCCACCGCTGCGTCTCATTCTCCCCCTCCTGAGGAGAGTGAGGCGAGAACGTCTGTCAGTCATCCTAGTGGCTCCGGATCGCGTTGGGGCGCCGTGGTACTCAGAGATGACACAGATGAAGGTGGGCCAGCCCTGGGCGGTTCCCCAGTTCTGGGGGGCGATGTCTCAAGAGGCAGGTGCAATCGGGGCGTTACCCACTCTCGGCCGTCCTCTCCAGGTTGGCTCCTGAGAGGGACAGGCTGAGACAGGGTGGATTGTCTGATAGTGTTATTCAGTCTATCCAGGCAGCTACAGCTGGATCCACCACAGCCTGTTACAGGCCGAAGTGGCTAGGATTCCAGCGATGGTGTGAGGAGCGGAGAATAGAGCCCCTATTTTGTGAGTTAGGCTCTATTTTATCCTTCTTACAGTTACTGGTGGACAGAGGGCTGCACATTCAACAGTGAAGGTGTATGCAGCAGCCATCTCGTCCTGCCATGAGGGATTTGGCGGCAGGTCAGCCTTTAGTCAACCACTGATGTCGCGGTTTTTACAGGGGGTCAGGAGGCTGCGCCCAGTAGTGCACGCCTCCACCCCACAGTGGGACCTGCCCCTAGTGCTCGAGGCTCTGGCCTCGGGGCCGTTTGAGCCTCTGGAGCTCTCCTCTCTGAAAGCATTGTCGTGGAAAACAGCTTTGCTTCTTGCCTTAACGTCAGCCAAAAGAGTGTCCGAGTTAACTGATCTGTCGGTGCACCCGAGCTGTTTACAGATTCGGGGTGACCGGAGCGGCGCGACACTCAGACCGAACCCCTCCTTTGTGCCCAAGAGCCTAACGGCCCGTCCACACAGCGGCGTGCGTTGACGCTTCCCCATTCACTTTGAATGGGGTGACGTCACTTTTAGCCGAAATGCATCGTGGGAAGCTACGTGGAGCGTAGCTGGCGTGGCTCGCTGCAAAAGTTGAGCAATGTTCAACTTTTGACGCCTCGGCGAGGCGTCAAAAGCCAATCGAATCATATTCCAGTACAAGCTCTAGCCAATCAAACCGCTGCTTGTGTGTCAGGGGCGGGAGATTCATGTGCTTGGTTGTTGGTCGAGTTTCAGACACGCCCGCCGGCAAGCGTCAGCGCACGCCGCTGTGTGGACGGGCCGTAAGGAGTGCGTTCAGGTCAAGGGCTATTCAGTTAGGGGGTTTTAGGCTTCCCCCCCATGGTGGGACCAGGGAAGCTAAACTGCACCTCCTCTGCCCGGTGCGTGCGCTAGCATGTTATGCTGCCCTTAGACGCACCGAACAGCTGTTCGTGTGCTTCGGGGGCGGGGTGATCGGGAAAGCTCTGTCCAAGAAACGCCTGGCAGGCTGGCTGTGCGAGTGCATTGCACATGCCTACGGACAGGCAGGGAGAGCCTGCCCCACGGGGGTTCGTGCACACTCCACACGGGCTGTGGCTGCGTCAGCCTTATTCAACGGTGTGAGTGTAGAGGATATATGCACAGCGGCGTCTTGGTCGACGCCAGGCCCCTTCATAAGGTTTTATCTCTTGGACATGTCGGGCTCTTTCTCCTCGTCTGTACTTGCGGGGGCAACACAGGACTGGTAGGGGGGAGGGGGGTTGTGGGTCAGTTGGCATCTGACCCCCTGCCCGGACGTAATGCGCCTTCGCCATTCTCGGGCCTTCGAGGGTCCCGGGAGGGGCGGGGGTGGCGCACTGGGCCCTTACAGGGCTGGAGGCAGTGGTGTAGTCTACGTGATACGCGGGTATACGCCGTGTACCCACTAGAAAATGCCAGTGATTTCCGTATACCCTCTTAAAAATGAGCGATGATACGTAACAACTTCATTTTGTGACTGCGCTTTCACGCTTTCGCCTCTTCGTTAATACTTTTGGACGTCTGGAGCTTCCGTCGCCTGTGGCCTGTGGCCTGTTGCTAAGCAACAGCAACACACGGCTCTGACAAACCCCAAGTTTCTCTAACGTTATCAGAATTTGATCCGTCCACCATTCAAGTTCGCAGAGCGCTAAACAGGAAGCAAACATGAAACGAAAACACGACAATATTTCAATGTTTTCCGAAGTTTTCCCCTATTACCACTACAGAAGAAGAGCCAGGTCAGGCGGCTGTCCTAAAGGTGACAGAGAACGAGCCCGGCGCTACCGCAAATGTAACCGGTAAGTGATATTAGCATGGTTATCATTAACGTAACTGTAGCTAACTTGCTAACTTGCTAGCTAACTTGATCAACGTTAGTGTGGTGGATCAATGGAAGAGAAAGGGAGCGAGATACTGTGTGTGTGTGTGTGTGTGTGTGTGTGTGTGTGTGTGTGTGTGTGTGTGTGTGTGTGTGTGTGTGTGTGTGTGTGTGTGTGTGTGTGTGTGTGTGTGTGTGTGTGTGTGTGTGCATGTGTGCAGTCATAAACAGAACACAATGTTTATATTATCTCCTTGTTTCGGACACAGATGAGAGCTCCTGGCCAGCCTTGTGGACTGAAAGTCAGGCTATGGAATTTAAGAACAGGCATCCTTGGTTAGAGTGGAGGGACAGAAAGTTAGGTAAATAGATTAGACGACATGAGGCGTCCAGAGCACACAAAATAGCCCAGGAGCTCACGGAGAAGGGTGGACAGGATTTAGTTGGAAATTTGGTGAGAGCTGTGTCAGAGACTGTTTTTGCAGAGACAGATTCTGTATTCAGAACAGCATACTATCTTGCGAAGATGAACCAACCTTTTACTGACCATGATAGTCTCATTGAGCTTCAGGAAAAAAATTGTGCCAACATGGGCACTAGTCTGCACTCAAGGTACAGTTCAGGCCCGGACTGGCCATCGGGAGGACCGGGAGGTTTCCCGATGGCCTGGCCTGCTAAGTGGCCTGCTGGCCTGAGGATTTTTTTTTTTTATACGTATGTATTCATCATCATCATCATCTTTATTTAAAGAGACTCTTGGTCCATTATTACAAAACATACAACACTCAAATACAAACTAAAAAAAGGCAGCCATACCAATGTTTCCACAGAGGTGACTGGTATCGTACAGCACTGAGACACGGATTTGAAAGCAGCATAATGACAGAGTTATGAGAAACATTCAATCGACAGATGAATTTGTACATCAGACCTCTCAAAAGAGCATGGAACGTGTTGACTCGTGCATTACAGAACATTTCACTTGCACTGCACCACCTTGGTTTTCGAAGCAGTATACGCAAACAGTCATTATATGCAACCTGGAGCTTCCGGAGGCTCGCCTTCTTATACTTGACCCACAAGGGGGCAGTATAGAGAGGAGTGCAATACGCTCTAAAGAGGTTCACCTTAACCTTATCTGAACACCAAGAGAATTTTCTAGCCAACATGTTGGCTTGTATATATAAGACACGCCGCTGTCTATACATGTCATCATCATCAGCCATTTCATCTGTGATGATGTGTCCCAGATACTTCGTGTTACAGCAAACAGACAGCACCTGTCCTGACAGATAGAATGTTGGAAAACAAAGGTTCTTATCCCCTGTTGCTCTACAGATCATTACAGCGCTCTTCTTAGCATTGTATTTAACGTCAAATTTGACTCCGTAATCAGAACAAACATTTAGCAACTGTTGAAAACCAGCACTGCTCGGAGAAACAATTGCCAGATCATCGGCATACATAAGATGGTTTACAATCACATGACCAATCACACACCCTGTTTTACAGACACTTAAATCATCTGATAGATCATTCATATAGATATTAAAAAGGCTCGGTGAGAGGAGCCCCCCCTGGCGGACTCCATTACCAACACCAAATGGCGCCGAGACTGCATTCCCCCATTTGATCCGCATGCTCTGGTTGGCATACCAATAAGCCAGGATCCTAATTATACTGTTAGGCACACCTCTTTGTCTCAATTTTAAAAACAGTTTATGATGGTTAACTCGGTCAAAAGCCTTAGAGGCATCAATGAAACCAATCAGAACAGTGGAATTCTGTCTTCTATATGTTTCTACCATTTCCTTCAAAGCATAGATGCATAGCTCAGTACCATGCTTAGCCTTGAAGCCAAACTGGTTATCTGAGGTACATAAATAAGAACATAGTCTATCCAACAAAATTCTTTCCAGGACTTTGGATAACACACTGGCCAGAGCAATTGGTCTATAGTTATCCAAGCTCCCTACCTTGCCCGCTTTGTCCTTAATGACAGGGACCAAGGTAACCGTCAACATGGAGTCTGGCAACATACCATGAGTCATGAGGCCGGTAAAACAAATGGCAAGAAGAACTGCAACCTTCGGGCTTGCCAGTTTAAGGTGCTCTGCAGTGATTCGGTCAGAGCCGCATGCTTTGTTATCAGCTAGCTGTTCAATTGCTCGATAAACCTCTTTAGCTGTGATTCCCACTGTGTCACTTTTCACAACACTACCAACTTTGTAGGGGTCACTTTTAACACAATTAAGTATAGTAGAGTAATGTTGCCTCCACATCTCAGCTATGTTATCGGCTCCAGATACTCCCTCTATGGTACACGGTAATGACGTACTGGCCCTGTTCAGAGCTCTCACCTCCTTCCAGAAGCCAGTCACATCATTATGAAGGAGCTTTTCAGCCATCGAGTCCGCTCTCAATGTTTCTGTGTGTTTGTTGACATAACGAACTGCATATTTATATCTAGCATGTGTACGCTTTTTGAGATCCAGGACAGGCCCCTCTCTGGGCCTTCCTGCCTGGACCCAGGCCCCAAAAGCATTCTTGGCTTCAGCGTATTGATCAGCCACATGTTTATTCCACCCTGGCTTGACGTTGTGTCTCTTCCTAGAGTAGGTACAGCACGGTATACTGGCCTCCCATACAGCTCCCACAATACAATCACACATGTTACAGAGGTCTTCACGGTGAGAGCTTTCATTACAACCCACATCAACACACAGAGTTGCCACTTTGGGTAGATATACATCACTTAATAGGACATCAGTTCTCCCATAGTACAATAGCCTATCCTCCTTTGTGAGCTTGGACCTGTCCACTTTAGTGGTACAGGCATGTTTAGCCTCCTGAGACATCTCAGGGAGACTATCACAATCTAGTGACATTATAAAAGGAATGTGATCTGACATTGATGCCTCATACACAATCTCAATTGATCTTACAATGTCATGGGCATTAGCAGTGCTTATGCAATGGTCAAGCCATGAAGTTGTATGCCAGGCCTCGCTTATATATGAATAGCTATCTGTAGGCAGAAGTATTTGGCTTGATAATATAAGATTGTTATCATCACAAAACTGTAGCATATGCTTAGCAAACAAGGACCTTTTGTCTGATATGTCAGCATTCATATCACCCACTACATAAACACTGGAGGAATGATTATCAACAATAAAAGAATGTATAAAAGCAAGTCTGTTCAGGTATTCATCTTCATTATGCTGTGACTCATATGGTGTATACATTGAGAATGCTAAACTCCTTGTTATTCATTTTGATCTGTACAGCAATACACCAGTCAACTTCAAGCCTGATGACATTAATGACAGCGTCCAGCTTTTTGTGCCACAGGATAGCCACGCCCCCTGCTATCCTTCCTCTCACTATTCCCAGAGATAGGTCCGTAGTGGACTCACCAGCCCCGTGAAAATTGTCATTAAGAGAGTTCAACTTTCCCAAGTCCTGCTTAGGTAAGAAAGTTTCTTGCAAGCATAAAATGTCACATTTTTGTAGCAAGTTGTCCACCACTACACGTCGGATCCTATCAGCAGCGCTGTTGCCCAGGCGCAGCCCGCGACAGTTAAATGATCCAACCCGCATAACGTTTAGCTAAGCAGCTCAGCCGTAGCCCCATTCAGTACCCTCGCACCAGCAAAAGGTCTAGCTCTGCTAGCCCCTATCACCTCCGCTTTACGTGGTTCATAGTATCGCCTCACAACTGAGCCTTCAGGCCAGAGTTCTGGGTTAAACATCTCCGCAACTTCATTGCACTCAGCACACACTTTAAACGAGCTATATCTGCTGCTCGCAGTGTCAATACGGTGACAGTTAACATCACGGCCGAGTTGTTCAGTTAGATATTCGGACAGTGTCTCAGCGTCAAGGTCTGGCGAGAATTTGGTAGCAAAAACACTCACCAACTTCGTACGGATCACTTTTATATTCCCTTGTGCAGCAGTGCCAACAATAGGCTTAGGCATCCTCCGTTCAGGTTTCCCAACAAGCTGTTTAGATAAGGCAGACTGGCCCTCGGCCCTATTCCTCCGACCTCGGCCCTGTTTCACAACTTGACTCCATACCTGCGAATTTACCGCAGTTCCTCCAGGGCTCACACAGGCACTCACGGTCCCTGACGCAGCGAGCGGGTCAACACAGTTGGGATGTACATCAGTAGAAGAGCCGGGGGGGCTCGCATCCTTCACCGACACCGCACCATCCTGGCCATCACCCTGAGCGCTCCCACAGGTAATTTCAGCGTCACTTGGTACAGCCAGTCCTCCACCATGACTCGGCTCCAACTGGCGTTCTACGGCAGCAACTCTGCTGTCCATGGTCGCAGCCACAGCACGCAGGTTCTGACCGATATCTGCCTGAACTTCCACTACGTGTCTTAATGCGCAAACCTCGCTGTGCAGTCGCTCCATCTTGCTCAGCAGGTTGGACACATCCAGGTTGTTAAACGTAACCGGCGGCAGCTCATCCAGGTAGTGGGAGACAAAACGGGGGATGTTTTCACCGCATTCATTTAGTACTTTTAGACAGCTTTTGATATTGTTTGCATCCTTATGGTTGCCTTTAAAGGTCACACACCGCTGCTTGGTTTCAGGACAGAGTTCAAACAACGTCTTTTTAGAAGTCTCGATCCATTCGGATTCAAAGGTGTTAGAGGCTACAAGGACTATCTCGTCCTGGGTCATAGTTTTAATTTTAACCGCCAGGAAGTTGAGTAACTCATCCTCTACAATAACTAGGCCGTCAACAGTCTTGTATATTGTAGGTTTTAATCGAGGCCAGTGGTTTGAATCAGGAGCTACCGAGCCACGACACACACCATCAGCCATCTTGGTTCCCTCACACTTGGTGAAAGCAGATGTTTTGTTGAAAGTGACTGGTATTGTGAACGCAACGCTGCGCAAATGTGGGTCTGACTCTGCCTCACAGAGGGTGACTGGCTGTCTACATGATGTGGCCTGCCGACATGGCCACTTTCATACAGATCATACTCGATTGGTCTCTGTGTGTCATTCAAGCTCGGGAGGGTGTGTGTGTTATGTGTGGGGCGAGCGAGTGAGATAAAGCGCGCGCACCGGTTACGTGTTTTGTTGTTGTTGTTAGCATCTGGTGCTAGCTAGCTGCGCTAACGGATATAAGGAACTGTTTCAACAACAAGGTGGAGGAGAGTCCTCTCCTGTCAGACTGAGAGACTGATAACTACAGCTCAGGTGAGGTAAAGGACTCTCTGAGTGTTTAGATAGTTAACTTAGTCTAAGTTCTCTGTGGGTCTCAAACGGTTTGGTCACCATTTATGTAAACACATATTTCCATTTGAGGGGGGAGTGATTAGTAAAATATGCATGAATAATAAAAAATAAAAACGTTAACTAGGTGAAAAAAGGCAAGATAAACTATTAAACTTGTTGAGAGCTAAAACTAGTCTTTGCTGCTGCCTCAAAGAGGAGCAGGGGGAGAGGGGGAGACAGGAGAGGCTGGTTCAGGAGCACAGACACACTCACAACTATAAATGAACCAAAAACAAATAAATAAACAAGTTTCAATGTTTTTTCATATTGGATATGGGATGTTATTGGTTATGGCCATGTTTTTATGATTATTTAAATGTATACAGTTATGTTTCATATGGGTGTAGTCTCGTTATTTCCCCCTCAAAGTGCACCAGATTGATGCATTTAAGTCCAACATTTAAAAAAAAATCTTACCGGAGGAGCATGCCCCCTATAGGATTTGAGGTCCACCCCCACTTAAAATATGTTCACATAGGTTCCTAAATAGATTTGCACATTTTTTAAAATAGTAACCCATGTCCATATGTTTATTTTTGGGTAGTAGATTTAGAGCGCTATCACTACGGGCAGCAACGCTGTAAAAATTGACAAATAAATCCAGCAAAATGGCACAAAAAACTGGTAGTGGCCTGGCTGGGTGTATAATTCCCGGCCTGACTTATTGTCCCAGTCCGGCCCTGGTACAGTTCCACACAAATTGTAAAACACATAGCAAAAGAGATGCAGAAAAAAATAGTTCACAGTATTGTGACGTCTTCAAGCAAGTTGTCTGTTCTGATTGACGAGGCTCCATCTGCAGGGCTTGTGGACTAACACAGTGAACCCAGTATGACATGTTGAGTGCTTTTTCAACACTTTATTGAGGTGAAGCTTATTTGTTAATTTGTTTCTTGTTTGAAGCTAATTTGTCTTGTAGCACTTCAAGGATGTTTGCTTGTTCATTTAAGCTGATACAGTACATAGTCTTGACAATGATTTATGGAAGATAATAGGGCTGAACAAGTTTGAATAAACTAATGCATTGAAAAATAGGTTTAAAATGATTATTGTGTGATATTTGTGCAGATCTATGCGAAACAAAGATGTTTTTTTAAGTGTAGAATATGATGTGTGGAACATCTGTAGCATGACCATATTTATTGTATATTACTTGAAAATTGCAGTAGGCCATATTGAGATTTTGATAAAAATGTCGATTAATTGTTCAACCCTAGAAGATAAGTGGGCTTTTTCCATCATTGTTCATTTTTTTATTTTTTTATTGTTAATGTCACTGGCAGTTAAAAGTCACATACAAATGCTTATAATACATTGACATGTTGATAACACATAACCAGTCTCAAGACTAGTTATGCATTAGTGAGTGTGATGGCGTTCATGAGGTGTTGCTTCGAGACAGGTGTCGCTCCGCGATGCGTCGCTCTAGGATGGATGAATACAATTATTACAGTATACCCACTACAAAAAAAGTAGACTACACCACTGGCTGGAGGGCTGCTCTCCTCCTGCCGAGAGCAGGAGGGGGGGAGCCCTCCACACTTTAGTCCACACACTCGACACGGGGTCAGTGTTTGAGTGTGGGGCAGGGGCTCTGGCGCTCTCCCTGTTATCCTTAGGGATTCAGGGAGGCAGGCGTGTAGTTAGCCCTTTCGGGGCCGAGGGGGCTCTCCCCATCCAGGGTGGGGGGGTCCCCCGGCACTGTTTTTTGAGCACACTTTTTGCAAGGTAAGCGCAGCAGGGTGTGCTCTGTCAGCCACAGTCCAGATTTCTCCTCGGTTACAACCGGGTTAAAGGAGAAGGTGGGGCAGCAGCTGCTGACCATAATAGCCGGTCAGGGGCAGTAGGGTGGAATATTGTTGGACGACAGTGCGCGTATACATCGCGGCTCCACCCACTGTACCCATAGAGTCCAGTAGAGGGCGGAGCCTGTGAGAGATATAACGTCGGGTTACGTAGTGTAACCGCATTCAGGTAGGCCCGCCCAGGGCCGGCTACATCTATAGAAGTCTCAGTGGGAGAATGCTTGCGGGGTAAGAGAGTACCCATAGAGTCCAGTAGAGGGCTCCGCCTGTGCTAATATAACATGGGTTACACTACGTAAATGTAATGTATTATTATTATTATTACAGATTGAGCTACTGCAGCCCTTATATCCACATTTTCAAATAATATACAGTAAGACAGAAGGTGTGTGTTTGGGGCACAATGACGTTCCTATAGGCCCCCCTTTCATGTTGGTCAGGCCAGAGCAGCAGAAGGCTGTAGAGTTCATTGTTTCTCATCAAGTCATATCAGGACCTTAATAATAATAATTCCTTACATTTATTATAGCGCTTTTCCAGTGCTCAAAGCGCTTTACAGATACACATTACACATATTTTTATACATGCAATGGTCAGTGTGGACCATACCCACAGGAGCAAGTTCAGGTGAAGTGTCATGCCCAAGGACACAACGGCTTTACAGACGCAGCAGCGGCGGGTTTCACCCCTTGATCTGATGATCATTGCAAAGCGCACTGCGCCACACCGTCCATCTTCACGCCTCGAAGTTATCGAGGCGCTTTTACAAGTACACATTGATATTATACATCATAATACGCATAAAAAGCTGAAATTGATCTCTTGATTTCTCTTCTTTGAATACAGATACCCAGATGGATGATGGAATAGGGAAACACATGAATATAACATAATAATAATAATAATATATTTTATTTATAAGTGTACTTTTTATTTGCGTAAACAAAACTCAAAGTTCTACAAAATTAAAAATTAAAAAGGGTGAAACAAAAACAATAAAAACAATAAAAAACAATTTAAAAACAATTAAAACAGCATAATAAAAGCTGTGACATTCATGCCGGCATGGCATACTGTGGGGGATTTATAAATCTAGTTAAAGGCTATTCTAAAAAGATGCGTTTTTCGGATCAAAAGTGGATAACACTTGCATAAGAGAGGCTGTGAAAATGAGCTGATCACTATTTCCCTTACAGTCACCACAGTCATGTAAGGGAGACTTCGGAAAAGTGCTGTTCTTCTCCTTTAGAGTTCCAGGCAGTTCAGGAACCCTGGCTGGATCAAACGTAATAGTGAGTTACAGCTCAGCTGTTTGCCCCTACATTCAATGCCTTGATTCACACTTACTGCTTTAATATTTCAGTTCTTTTTGGTCTCACCGGGTCACAGTTTTCAGGGGGAAAAAAACACTCTTCCTGTATCAGTGAACAGCAGACAGACATAGTTAGACATTGAGGTTTGTATCTGAAAAAAGCTTTTTTTCAGAAAAGTATTACCCAGATCATCTTAAAAGGTGATGAAATAATTCAGGTTCATATCACTATTTAGTGTCTCTACTGGGACATGTCTCCACGCTTTAATGTTCAAAAAGCTCTTTATATGTATCATACTGCCTGTGCTGCAGCACCTCTTTTCACCATCTGTCTGAAACCAGAGCCCAGTCTGCTCTGATTGGTTAGCTGGCCGGCTCTGTTGTGATTCGTCAACCGCTTAGAGATATCCCGCCCCATAGCCTATCACGTAAAATGTGTTGGGGCACTAGCAAATAGAAGCGCAAGTGTCACATAGTGATGTCATTATGTTTAGGAAGTAATCAAAGGAGTCCAATGGAGGCGTTTCAGGCAGGTGCGGGGGGAGTGTGTGGGAGAGAAACTCCCTCTGCAGGGAACACAGGGATGTTAGCCTTTGCAGACCATTTGCATGCACAAAAACGTTTTGAACACACTACAGGAAAGGAAAACCCCAAAGAGCATAATAGGGGCTTTTAAAGTTTGATTTGTATTTCCAAGTTAAGGTTCTAAAGCACAGCTGGTAGCCGTGTAGCCATCTTAACATCTAAGCTTCTGAGTGGATGGTGATCCCATGTGTGTGTTGCAGAAAGTGTTAATGAGTTGTTTTCTGATGCTGGTGTAGATTGTTGAGTGAGGAAGCATCATCAAGCATGTTGTAGCACACATCTGATGAAGGCTTCTGGAGACCCTCATGGCTCTGCTATCTTTCACAGTGAACCAAAGGATGTGAAACTGTAGATTGTATGGCTCCAGTGCTCCTTGTAGTTATTAGACAAGCACACCCTCTCATTGCCTCCTTGAGTCACAAAGCAAAACCATTCACTAATGTTTAACACAACATTTTCCTGATCACCGGTTAAATCATTGATGATACAGTCTCATCTTGTATTTGTAAGTTTACCATTGTCAGGACATGGACACAGATAACATGAACGTTGAATGTACTGCCTAACTCCTCGCTTCATTACACTAAAATCACAATGTGTCCAACATTGACACTGTAGCATACATCGTGTGCTGCTGAATCACAAATAACACGTTTGTATGTCCGGATGTTGCACACCGCCTTAGCTCTGCAGGAGATACAACTCTTTAAGTGAAACTAACATACCTTTGGTGTTGTTGCGAGGCAAACTTTAAACTTCTTACAGAGTGAGACAGTCCCTCCTGACTCCATCTTCTGTGCTACACACATCCTGGAGCTATATCTGTACTGGACGCACAGATGAAATTGATATCGATTTTATTTTGTGACAAAGGTTTCACAGCAAACTAGGCTAGTATTGCACATTGAGCTTTCATGTTCCATTCTGGTCGTTTTTTATTACAAAAATGAACTTCTCTTTTCTATTTGGTTATGTGGACCTGCAGGGCTCTGGAGACTGCAGAGCTCTGCCACCTGCATTGCACACCATTATCAGACATGACTAATTCAGCACGTGGCTAAAAGACTAAATGTGTAATTACATATTTAATAAGGCCACAGACTATCCCTCCACTTCACACTCACCATTTCTGTGCAGCTCATATGCAGAGAGCAGTGGAAGCTCTTTTACGGTCGGTCATTTTACAGCATATAGACGGAATGTTAGGAAATGCATGTGTCTGTAATGAGAAGATGAATCCACGAGGATGTCAGCTACAATCCTGTGGAAGCCATCAGGGAAGCAGCATGACGAGACCCAAGGCAGGACCACAGAGACAGGTTCAGCCACGACCCGAAGTCCACGACTTAATCCAGAACTCAGGATAGAGGATCCAAGACACAGGACTACAGCAAGAGGATCAGCCTCGACTCCGGATCCCGGCGTAGATATAGACACAAAACAGGAAAAAAGATTTGGCTGGGTTAATATGAGGTTATTAATTACAATTCCCCTTTCCCTCAAACTTTGTGTGACCCTCCTGGTGCCCCCTGGCGGCCCCCCGGGGGGTCGGGGCCCCCACTTTGAAAAACACCGCCCTAACACGTTCAACTCGACCCAAAATGTATCAAAATAAGCCCACAGAGTACAAATATGGCAATTATTTTGGTTAATACTGCCATAGATGATCCTGAAAATGTCAGACATGCATTCAGTTCAGTAACCCCCCAACATGTTTACTTTCATCAACATACGCTATAATGGTTATTAATGCTACTAAACACCATTTATGTTAATAGAGCAAATTGCCCAACATATGCAAGTTGGCATCCAGCAGTTTGTGCTGGAGACCCTATACATTTCCAACATGAAACCTTGGGGACTCAACATGTCCTGGTTCACAATAGGACTCTGAGTTGGCAAACAGACATGTGAACCATGCTGGCCCATCCTCCATGTAATGTGTAATGTTTGGCCTGAATTGTTTGTTTGGTGAGAACTGTGGTTACTATCTAATCTCTGCATGCAGCACCATCTCATTTGAATGTGTCCAGCTCATGCTGGATAACACCGACAGGGACATTAAACCCCAATTTGAGTGTGACCTTTTCTGCTGCTTTTATCTAAAAGGATTCGGGAAAGGCGGTCTCTCTTTGGGAGGATTTCTTCATGTCTCTGCTCAGTAGGTATTCATAAATTAGCTTTTGTCCCTGCGTAATATTTGGCAAATGATCCAACCTTACACAGGCCTAATGACCTTTAAAAGTGGAAGCAGCCACTTCCTGTGTCTTTAATCACACATCACACGGGGTTATTTAACACTTGTGTGGTGTTCATATTTGTGTTACTTAGCCAGTGTTCGTGGGTCTGGGTCCACCAGACCCACGAACACTGGCTAAGTAACACAAATATGAACACCTGCCTTTGTGGGCTTCAATTCAACAAAATCAAACTATTTTATATTAAAATACTCAACAGATGTTTACTTCATCTCAATTACAAGCAATATAAACAGCATATATGGCTAATAGTTGCTCTTTTACATTTGTTGGATCACATTAATGAATTAAAGTGCTACTCGTTTTTTTGCTCGCTGACCGGCTGGTCCTGTGGCTCGTCTTTTTCTTTAGCTAGCTGATGCTCAATCTCATCCTCTTCTTCAAAGTCACTGTCAGACTCAGAATTCTCAGAAATGTGATCCTCACATCCTGAGACATCTTCCTCTTCCTCTACATCAGGGGTGCCCAACCTTTTTTGAACCGAGAGCTACTTTTAAAGTTGCCAGTCTGCCGAGATCTACCAGTCCAAGTAGAGAGGCGTAGCCATTACTGACAGCCTACTGCCAGGTAAATACACACTACTTGTATAAAACTGACCTTTAATACTCCATAAAATACTGCAGATCCTTTATTTTAACTCTTTCTAATCTACACACATACAAGTATTTAACTGAAGTTACACAGCAGTGTTGTTGATACAGAGTTGGAGTTTATTCACACGTCACTACAGTGGGTAATGTTTAAGAAACATTGAACATTGCTGCCACATATGACACAGGAAAAAAAGAAAAGACTCTGAACCCTTTCTTTGCCATTATATAAAAATAGTGTTGCTACAAAAGTATAAATGTGGCTTACTAATAAGACAACTCAGATCTGAAGCTACACAGGAATCTGCTGCCAACGTGCAATAAAAAAGACAAAATTAATATAATCAAACCCTTTTTTTGTTGCATTTTAGTCGAGTATAAAAAGAAATGCCTTTTTAAAATAGGATGCAAGCAACACTAGTTTCTTAACCTGAATTGATAATAGACTATAATCAATTTAAGTTTGCATTCTTATACCATTTTGTACAATAATTATAATGAATAAGTTCAAACAAATTAAAACTTACAGCTGATTAATAACGGTATCTAACTTGAGTTTTTATGATATCAAAAACCTGTTGAAATGCTTCTGTTATTTTTACTGTCCCCAAAAAGCGCGTCGCAGCCTCCAGGAATGCTTCTTTCACAACTTTGCCGTCTTTGAAAGACTTCATGTGTTTCTCAAGAACGTGACAGACATGATAAGATGCTATGGTAGCAGCCTTGCTCTTGTTGTTGGGCCTGGTGGAAATGGACTGCTGTGCATTTAGCCGTGCCTTCAGGCCCCTCCCCTTTTGGAGCGTAGGGCAGAATTAGGAGGGAATTCCGTCTCGTAGCGTTTGTGCACTGTTTTGAAATGCCGCTACTAAATGACCCTTCTTCGATAAAGCCACGCTCGCATTGCAGATGAGACAGATGGACTTTGAATTGGAATAGATACACAAATAATCATCCTCCCACTCGGAGTGAAAATTATATATTTTGGGCTTTTTTGCTTCTGCCATAATTGCGGTCTTGTTTGTGTGCAGACTGTCACTCCTGTTGACACGGAGAATGTCAGCGAAATAGTGCCCACTGCCCACCAGCCACGCCCCCACACATGGGGTCACGCCGGCCAATCACAAAGCTTTGGTGCGTTCAAGTGCATTATTCTGGCACGGGAAGATTATGTTATAGGACATTAACGATACAACTGAATATTGTTGTTCTATTTTTAGACACATCTCGCGATCGACTGGGAATCTCGCTGCGATCGACCGGTCGATCGCGATCGACTGGTTGGGCACCCCTGCTCTACATCATCATCAAATGGTTCTCTCTCTTCCAGAATCATTTGCGAGGCCCTCTGAGCAGAGAATCTTTTGGCCATCTTGATCAGTTGTGATAAGGACCCAAACTGGTGAAGCTTTATATATTGTGTCTTGCCCCAAATGTGCAGCTTGGATAGAGTGTGAACAAAATAAAGATTGGATCATGCATTGATCATCGGCGCCTGGATACAGTCGAGCCCAGTGTGTTGATCTGGGATCTGGCCCCGCTCCACTTCCACTGGGGCTGTGGTGTTAACTTTGCGGGGGAGGATGCAACCATCCAAGCCAGAGATATCATCGCTGCTCAGATCTCATCCCCCAGCCATGTTTCTGCTGAGAGGGTAAGAAAGGGCCGCATATGTGTGTGTGTGTGTGTGTGTGTGTGTGTGTGAAAGAACGGCTACTCCGCATATCTGCATTCACGCCCCGAATGAGGGCAGGCCTATTCATAGATACGAATGCAAGGACGTGTTGGCCGCCGCCTCTTGGTGCTACCAGGCCTGTAAAGGTTAATAACTCCATCAACGTGATTGCATCAACCAAGATTAAAGCAGAAGATATTTGAAATGTTGTTATTTAAAGTTGCTGTGAAAAGAAGAAAAATATGTCTGCGGCTCTCCTCTTATTTAGCTTTAAGGTTTTAATGCAGTGTTTGTGCTACAAGTCCAATGTCATGCTGCAGTTGTTGTTGTATCACATCGTTTGAAAGACGTATGTTCATATTTCAAAAGCTTGACAAGTAGGGAAACTGAAAATATGACGTATGCAGAGAGAGATTATGATATCATTTCAAACAAAGGTGTCCTCCTCAGGAGCATTGACGTGGTCCCTGACAATCTGCCCGTTGTGGTTCATCATGAGATACGATACATCCATCCATCCATCTTCTCCCGCTTATCCGTGGTCGGGTCGCGGGGTAGCAGTTCCAGCAGAGAGCCCCAAACTTTCTTTTCCCTGGCGACATCAACCAGCTCTGACTGGGGGATCCCAAGGCGCTCCCAGGCCAGCGAAGAGATATAATCCCTCCACCTGGTCCTAGGTCTACCCCTTGGTCTCTTCCCAGCTGGACGTGCCTGGAACACCTCCCTAGGGAGGCGCCCAGGTGGCATCCTAACTAGGTGCCCGAACCACCTCAACTGGCTTCTTTCGACGCGAAGGAGGAGCGGCTCAACTCCGAGTCCCTCCCTGATGACCGAACTTCTCACCTTATCTCTAAGGGAGACACCAGCCACCCGGCGGAGGAAACCCATCTCGGCCGCTTGTATCCGCGATCTCGTTCTTTCGGTCATGACCCATCCTTCATGACCATAGGTGAGGGTAGGAACGAAAATGGCCCGGTAGACAGAGAGCTTTGCCTTCCGGCTCAGCTCCCTTTTCGTCACAACGGTGCGGTAAAGCGACTGCAATACCGCTCCCGCTGCTCCGATTCTCCGGCCCATCTCACGCTCCATTGATCCCTCACTCGAGAACAAGACCCCGAGATACTTGAACTCCTTCACTTGGGGTAAGGACTCATTCCCTACTTGGAGTGGACAGTCCATCGGTTTCCTGCTGAGAACCATGGCCTCAGATTTGGAGGTGCTGATCCTCATCCCAGCCGCTTCACACTCGGTTGCGAACCGATCCAGTGAGTGCTGAAGGTCGCAGACCGATGAAGCCATCAGAACCACATCATCTGCAAAAAGCAGTGGTGCAATCCTTAGTCCACCGAACTGCAGACCCCCCCCCCCCACGACTACGCCTCGAAATCCGATCCATGTATATTACAAACAGGATTGGTGACAAAGCGCAGCCCTGGCGGAGGCCAACCCTCACCGGAAATGGGTCCGACTTACTGCCGAGGACCCGGACACAGCTCTCGCTTTGGGAGTACAGAGATTGGATGGCCCTGAGTAGAGACCCCCTCACCCCATACTCCCGCAGCACCTCCCACAGTAACTCCCTGGGAACCCGGTCATACGCCTTCTCCAAGTCTACAAAACACATGTAGACCGGATAAGCGTACTCCCAGGCCCCCTCCAGGATCCTTGCGAGAGTAAAAAGCTGATCCGTCGTTCCACGACCAGGACGGAATCCGCATTGTTCCTCCTCAATCTGAGGTTCGACAATCGGCCTGACCCTCCTTTCGAGTACCTTGGAGTAAACTTTCCCGGGGAGGCTGAGTAGTGTGATGCCTCTGTAATTGGCACACACCCTCTGATCCCCCTTTTTGAAAAGGGGGACCACCACCCCGGTCTGCCACTCCTTCGGTACCGTTTCCGACTTCCACGCAACGTTGATGAGACGTGTCAACCATGACAGTCCCTCAACACCCAGAGCCTTCAGCATTTCCGGGCGGATCTCATCCACCCCCGGGGCTTTGCCACTGTGGAGTTGTTTGACGACCTCAGTGACCTCCCCCCGGGAGATTGGCGTTGATCCCCCGTCATACTCCAGCTCTGCCTCTAACATAGAGGGCGGAGTTGTCGGGTTCAGGAGTTCCTCAAAGTGTTCCTTCCAACGTCCCAACACTCCATCAGTTGAGGTCAACAACGTCCCATCCTTACTGTACACAGCTTGGATGGTTCCCTGCTTCCCCCTCCTGAGGTGTCGGACAGTTTTCCAGAACAACTTTGGTGCCGCCCGAAAGTCCTTCTCCATGTCTTCTCCGAACTTCTCCCACACCCGCTGCTTTGCCTCGGCCACGGATGAGGCTGCTGCCCTTCGGGCCTGTCGGTACCTTGCAACTGCTTCGGGAGTCCCCCGGGATAACAAATCCCTGAAGGCCTCCTTCTTCAGTCGGACGGCTTCCCTGACCACCGGTGTCCACCAGGAGGTTCGAGGGTTACCGCCCCTTGAGGCACCTAAGACCTTGAGACCACAGCTCCCCACCGCGGCTTCGGCAATAGAGGCTTTGAACACCGACCACTCTGGTTCAATGTCCCCAACCTCCACAGGAATGCCCGAAAAGCTCCGCCGGAGGTGTGAGTTGAAGGCCTCCTGAACTTGGGCCTCCTCCAGACGTTCCCAGTTCACCCGAACTACACGTTTGGGCTTACCAGGTCTATCCAGAGGCTTCCCCCGCCACTCGACCCAACTCACCACCAGATGGTGATCAGTTGACAACTCCGCCCCTCTCTTTACCCGAGTGTCCAAAACATACGGCCTCAGGTCCGATGATACGATAACGAAATCGATCATGGACCTTCTGCCTAGGGTGCTCTGGTACCACGTACACTTATGAGCATCCTTATGTTCGAACATGGTGTTTGTTATGGCCAATCCATGACTAGCACAGAAGTCCAGTAACAAACCACCACTCCGGTTCAGATCAGGGGGGCCGTTCCTCCCAATCACGCCCCTCCAAGTGTCTCCATCATTGCCCACATGTGCGTTGAAGTCTCCCAGCAAGACTAAGGAGTCCCCTTCAGGAGCCCCATACAGGACTCTTTCCAGGGTCTCCAAGAAGGCCGAATACTCTGAACTGCTGTTGGGTGCATAAGCACACACAACAGTCAGAGTTTTCCCCCCCATAACCCGCAGGCGTAGGGAGGCGACCCTCTCGTCCACTGGGGTAAACTCCAACAACGAAGCACCCAACCGGGGACTTGTGAGTATCCCCACACCCGCCCGGCGCCTCACACCTTGAGCAACTCCGGAGAAGAATAGAGTCCAACCCCTATCCAGAAGTAAGGTTCCAGAGCCGACGCTGTGCGTAGAGGTGAGCCCAACCAGATCCAACTGGTACCGCTCCACCTCCCGCACAAGCTCCGGCTCCTTCCCCCCCAGAGAGGTGACGTTCCACGTCCCCAAAGCCAGCTTCTGTCGCCCGGGTCTGGTCCGTCGAGACCCTCCGCTTTCACTGCCACCCGTCTGGCAGCGCACCCGACCCCATCGATGTTTCCCGTAGGTGGTGGGCCCGCGGGACAGAGAAGCGGAGGTGTTGCCCACGTTGCCTTTTCGGGCTGGGCCCGGCCGGGCTCCGTGGCAAGCCCGGCCACCAGACGCTCGCCGACGAGTCCTCCTTCTGGGCCTGGCTCCAGAAGGGGACCCCGGGCTTCCTCCGGGCCGGGTATCCTCACTTCTTGTTTTTCCTTTCATGAGGTCTTTTGAACCGATACATCTGTACATTATTTAAGCAAATCAAGCCATTAAGATTCATGGGTTAAAGCATTTGTCAGCAGTGTTGGGCAAGTTACTTACAAAATGTAATACAGTACATATTAATTATTAATGTATTTTTTAAGTAATAAGTTACATTACAATATTACTGTCTCTGAAATGTAATCAGTTACACTACTTTTATATTACTTTTGAGTTACTTTACCAAAATAACCTCAAAAGAATGGCTAGGTATTTTAAATGCTGAAATGTAGTTTAGTGCAGCTCATTATACATCCAGTGAAGGGCCATGTGGTATAGCATAACAACTGTGTAGGCTACTGACAACTTGTATTACACGGGTTAGTTGAATATTCGATTCTGATTGTAACTTCTCAACATGTGACACATTGTTAATACAGCAGTACAGACCGCTGTCAAGGACTATAATGAAGGTTGCTAAGGAGGATCAAGAAAGAGAAAGGGAAAGAGGTTAAAAGACGGAGCACTGGACGTCAGATAAATCACCAGAGAGAAGGCAGAGAGGAAGTAAACACTCACAGGACACGGAATGGGTCTGTAGTGTGTTTAGTATATGGCCGTGTAATAAGCGGGATAATGTGCAGCGAGGCGGTCATTATGGGGATGTTTGTAAATTATTAAAAAACAAAACACCAAATGTTCAAATGTGTTGTAACTGCGTTACTGATGTGACAGGAGGTTTTCTCCCTCCGTACCGCTGCACGGCACTGTGCCATGCGCCTCCGCATTTGTCACTGCTGGGCGCACCGGAAGTATAAATACAGGGGTGTGGCGTAGCTCGTGACTTACAAGGTACAGGATATACAGCCCCAGGACAAGACCAGCTATGTTATGCTATGTTTAGACAGTTACCTATGGAAACTATGGAAATGGTGCCGAGTCTTTTCAATACAATCTGAGAGAAGGAGATATGCCAAGTGTGTGGAAAACAGCAGTCGTGCTACCATTCAATAAGCCAGGGAAAGATACAGCTAACCCGTAACTACAGACCAATAGCTCTTACATCACACCTATGTGTGAAGGAAATATTTTTGTTTATGTGTTTGTACCAAAAAGCATTTTGTGTTTCACATAGGTCTGCTATAACTTAGAGCAGGGGTTAAAGGGTTAAAGGTTCCGCTTTCCTGTTGGGGGACTGTGACTAACTGCCAGAGGACTTTAACAGACTGTCTTTGTCTCTTGATCCATGTGTTTGTAATTATCGATCAGAAGACGCGCGAAATAGAGGCCCCTCCCGGATTCTCCGGTAGATCGTCTGTGTTTTCGGTGTAATGCTTTAGTGAGTTGGAGGGTTTTCTCATGGCATGTTGTGTAAACGCTCTGAGCTCACTCACGGCCGTTGGCTCTCATTAAACTCAGTGTTTGATATAAAGCGGACTCCAGCCTCCATTCCTTCCATCTACATTGCTGAAAAGAAAATCTCTCTCACAGATTGGCGTCACGGAACAGGCACCTTCAGATCTTTCGGACATTGGTGAGTAAATTTCTATTTTGAGATTGACTCGCCAGCGTTTGGGATCAACGGTGTATTAAAATTACCTGAGAGAACTGAGCTGCTGCATTTTTTTTGGGTTTCTCTACTCATTTACATCTGGAGGCTAATCTATAACCTCGGGAATCGGTGTCAAGGGGATATTGTCCTGGCCGATTTCCCCGTGTTTGTTGCTGGGACAGGTGTCTACGAGCAAACGCGGCTTATGTGAAAACTATGAGAATATTTGGGGCTAATGATAACCTAGGAATATCGAATTTCATCGATCTCCTCTGTGTGTGCTTCTTGGAATTAACTCACCAGGCAATTACACACAACAAATATTCAGAGAAACTTTTGAGAGATGCACCAGCAAAGTGGATTTTCTGAATTAGAGCAATGTCGCAAGATTTGTATTTAAACAAATCGCCGAATTTAGGAGCTTTCAGAGGATAAATAGCATTTCTGCTGAGGTGCCGATTCTCCGCCCCCTGGGGAGAGCTGCATGCAGAAAAAAGGAGCATACAGCATTATCCGCAATTATTTACGCTTTTGAACTAAAGAAAGTGCCTAATGTGTGGTTTGAGAATGTTGTATGAATTGCTGAATTTGGCTGTGTTTGCAGATACACGAGAATTATGAGGATAGAGGGCTCATAATTAGTGGCCCCTCTGAAAGTCTCCCTAATTCGGATTAAAATAGGCTGGAAGAGTTTTTGTCGGGCTGAGTTGTTGAGAGTTTTTATGTTTGTTTGTCTAATTGCAGTGTTTGTTTTATTGTACTAACCGTTAAACATGGGTAATACTGTCTCCGCAAACGGGTCCGTTGGTAAGCGGGACAATATTTCACGCACCAAGACACTTACAAAGAATCCTATTACAGACAGCCACTACACGCACATGTTTTCCCCTAATATGCCGTCAGGAATTGTCGGAAGAAGCTTGGATTGGACTAAAGTTATGCCGTTCACATCGTTACTTTGTGAGCACTCGCAACAGAATAGTCAAAAAGGACAGATTCTGTTTGATTGGCCGTTAACGGGCACTTTTGACATGATGGTACTGTGGCAAGCGTTCAAATTAATTGAACAGGAGGCGAATTGCTCCTGGGATGCAACGTACATGAAGGACTGCGTTAAAGCTTGGATGACTATTGCAGAAAAAAGAGGTTATGATGAGCGGAAAAATGAAAAGTCAGTTGGCATCGAGCGAGGCTCCATTGAACTCAAAGCTTTGATTGAACGAGTTTCTAAATGCGCAGCTACTTGTCATTTGCTTAGCCTAGAGGCTGCTTTTGATGTTAAATCAGAAAACATGTCCAGAATTAAACAAAGACACGGAAAAGACGTCACAGCCATTGCGAAATCAGTCATGTACGATTGGCTGAAAAGACAAGGCAAATCTCCCAGCACAGCTCAATTAATTTCCATTTTAACGGACACGGGGCTGCTGGAGGGGAAGCAGGCTGTGTCTCTCTGCACACAAATGATTCCCGCGATAGGACTCTCAAATTCCGGGGCAAGAAACTCCGAGGACGATTTATTAATGTCAGCTGCAGCTATCATGAATAAAAATCGTTTGACATATCAGGAAGGACAGTATAGAGAAAGGGAGCAGCAGGAACACAGTGCAGCGGACAGTGAAGAGGAAACGCCAGAGAGCAGCCCATTACACACGCCGGCCTCTGGCTCCGCTACGAAAATGTTACACGCTCCAAACACGCCGTACGGCACCAGTTTTAAGAACTATGCTCCTCATAGAATTATCACAAGACTGCAAACATCTCAGGATAATAATTCTACTGGAGCTATGACAGCACCGAAAATACTGATAGGAGATGTTCCAGTTTATAAGCCTTGGACACCCGCTGAGGTGATGGATGTCACAAATCACGCTCCAAGTCCGACTAAAAGCCCAGATGAGTATCTGTCGTGGTTGACCAATGTCTGCTCAGTTTATAACTGTTTGGTTCATGATGTTAAACAGCTGATAATCCTAACATATAAAGCAGATTGGTCGACGTGTAAAGAGGAATTCAAATTCCCTGCCTGTACGCCTGCGGGTGACTGGCCTGCGACACAAACACGGGATATGTGGATCGAAACGATGGCCGCTATTGCAATCAAAGCATGCGCCAAAACGCACACAGATTTTTCACTGGTGACGGCTTGCGTACAGAACCCAACAGAAATAGTCCCAGACTTTCTCCAGCGCTTTATGACAGCCTGGGATCATAATGCGGGCATTAAAAGAGAGGGCAATGATTTGTTCGCCATACAGACTTTGTTGCATAATTTAATCCCTGAAACAGCTCAGGCGTATATGATGGCTACCCCGGATTGGCAAATTAAAACATGGAAATCAACCCTCGCAGTAATACGCGCGTTGTACAAAAATCAGATATTTCTGACCCCCAGAATTGCGCAAAAGTTTCCTCCAAATACACAGGCTTATCAGAGTGCGGATAACTCGCAGCAGTTTCAGGGACAACATCGCACACAGCAGTATCAAAATCAGAGACAGCAGCAGAATAGAAATCCCAGAAAGTTGACGCCGTGTCACGTCTGTGGCGCAACAGATCACTGGGCAGGACAATGCGGACGGCGCTGGCAACCACAGCAGGACGCACAACCTTTGCCTGCTCTTCCCCAGCCCCCTCGCCAACACCCTGCATTACTGCCCCCCCCTCCCCTGACCAGTCAAGATGTCAGGCAGGCTCAACAGGGGCAAAACGGTCAGCAAAGTCAATTTAATAGACGATAGAGGTGCCAAGAAGAAGAAATAGGGTCAAATTCACAGCATTTCCCCATTCAAGCAGCAACAATTCGCCTTTCCAATAGCCCGCGTGAAGATCCGATTATGCCCGTTGATTTCAGTGGTAAAGCGGTAGACATTTTGATTGACAGTGGAGCAACATTATCAGCTGTGCGTACGAAAGAAAAAGTGTGTGAACCAACCAATAATTTTGTTACAACAATGGGAGTTTCTGGCATCCCTATGTCCGAGCCCGTTTCAGAGAAAACTGATATTTCAATTGAAGGATCACATGTCCAACACTCTTTCATTATTTCAGATGGAAGTCCTATTAATCTAATGGGCAGAGATTTGCTTTGTAAATTACAAGCAACAATACATTGCACTCCAGATGGATTGTTTTTGACTATTCCTGACAGCAAAGTCTATCAAGCTGTCCAATTCATTCAATCATCTCAGGACAACCTTTATTGTTGGTCATTTCCAGATTTCAACATGATTTCTGTTTTTTCAACAACAGGGATTCAGAAAATTGCTAGCATTTCCCCTGCGTGTGCCTCTTTAATGTCCCTTATGAGGCCTGTATTGAATTGTCACTGCACAGCTGCTTTTAACCCATCAGACGACTATAAACTATCAGTAAGAGGTTTTTGCAACAGCTCAGATCAGTTGGAATGTGAAAACTTTATGTTTATTGGACCCCAGGGTTGCGCATTGCCCCTAAGGCTCACAACCAAACAAGAGGCTCTTTATGCTGCAGACACGATTCCTCACCTCGCAATAGGGGTCACTTCAGGAAGTGACCCTGAAGGAGTGGGGGTCATGGCAGCTCACTGCCATGCTCTGCTGAGAGCTACAAAGGCCTCTCACACACACACACACGATCTGATTAACCTAGGGGAGGAGCATTACATGCTGCGTCTCTCTGAGCAACCTTCTCTCCCTCAAAGCACATTCCTTCATCTACAGCCACCCGGATCCACACAATACGGACCACCTTCAGATTTTTCTGAGGTTCCGGCCACATTATGGGCTAAACACAAAAATCATATGGGGTTTGTTTGCTCAGCCCCTCCACACAGAGTCACACTTAAAGCCAATGCCAGATTGCCAGCTATCAGACAGTACAATTTACCCCATAGAGCCATTTTGGGGATTGAAGGAGTCATCCAGTCTCTGCTCGATCAAGGTGTATTAAGATATACAAGTAGTCCTTGTAATACTCCCATATTGCCAATTCCCAAGCACAATCGCCCTGATGAGTGGCGTTTTGTCCAAGATTTGCAAGCTATTAACGCTATTGTCATTCCGACAGCTCCCATAGTGCCTGACACTAATTCAATTCTTGCATCCTTGCCGTCAGATTCAAAATTTTACACAGTAATTGATTTGTGTTCAGCATTTTTCTCTGTTCCTCTGCATCCAGACAGCCAGTATCTGTTTGCATTTACTTTTAAAGGTAAACAAATCACATACACGCGCCTCCCACAGGGGTACGTCGAGTCGCCTACGGTGTACGCAGCAGCGGTTAAGAGAGATCTGGACACTTTGGTCCTTACAGGAGGTAGTACCTTGCTTCAGTATGCCGATGATCTCTTGCTGGCTTCTCCCAACATGGACGCATGTCGCATCGACTCCATTCTGCTCATGAAAAGACTTTCTGAATGCGGACACAGAGCATCCCTGGCTAAATTGCAGTACTGCCAGACTGAGGTCACGTATCTGGGTCACATTCTGAGGGATGGACACCGACTCCTCTCGCCAGCAAGGATTTGCCTTTTGAACAAAGTGGCACCACCCCGCACAAAGAAAGACATGCTGTCTTTTTTGGGCATGGCTAACTATTGCAGACACTGGATATGCGAGTACGCTGCAATGGACTCGGTCTTGCGTGCTGCCACTCTGCAGGCTGCGCCTAACATTGTTCAATGGTCTGAGGACATGCACACAGCCTTTCAGGACTTAAAGCGAGCCCTGACATCAGCTCCGGCCCTGGGGCTCCCTGATTACCATCAGCCGTTTCACCTGCATGTCCATGAGAAGGGGGGCTTTGCAACGGGCATCTTGGTGCAGAAGCATGGCTCTAATTTCCGGCCTGTTGCATACTACTCGTCTCGACTCTCCCCTGTGGTACTCGGTATGCCGTCATGTCTGCGAGCAGTGGCCGCAGTTGCAATTGTTATCAAGCAATCCTCTCCCATTGTACTGGCCAGTGACTGTGTAGTACATGCTCCACATGCAGTTTTGCATATTCTGAACACCTCTGCTACTCAGCATATGACAGCAGCAAGGCGCTCTGGTTATGAAGCAATAATTCTTTCAAGCCCACACATCACACTTAAACGCTCTCCCCCTCTAAACCCAGCTACGCTGGTACCGATTCCAGATTTTGAAATCACACATGACTGTGTCACAACGATTGACATATCTTCTTCCCCCAGAACTGATATGTTGCAAACTCCTATCCCTAATTCAGATATGATTCTATACACCGACGGGTCTGCGAGCAGGCCGTCTGACACAGTACACTTAGCAGGCTATGCTGTTGTGAATGACTGGGAAGTTTTAGAAAGCCGGGCCTTGCCAAATGGCACGTCGGCTCAGGCTGCAGAGTTGTATGCTCTGCTGAGGGCGTGTATTTTGGCTAAAGATAGAGTTGCAACCATTTTCACAGACTCCAGGTATGCATTTGGTGTGTGCCATGATTTTGGTGTCTTGTGGAAAATG
This sequence comes from Pseudochaenichthys georgianus, assembly GCF_902827115.2. Lineage (NCBI taxonomy): Eukaryota > Metazoa > Chordata > Actinopteri > Perciformes > Channichthyidae > Pseudochaenichthys > Pseudochaenichthys georgianus. Next base: position 2,576,837 of record NC_047518.2, on the reverse strand, counting down.
CGCGGTTTCTTAACATCGGCCGGTAAGCCTATTCAACATCATGCGTTAGTAGCTCAGCTATTAGACGCTATCATGCTCCCTACACAGCTAGCAGTGGTTAAGTGCGCTGCTCACACAAATTCTGATGATCCTATTTCGCGTGGAAATGCGTTAGCCGACACCGCGGCTAAACAAGCAGCAGTTTCCTGCTCTTCTATGGTGCTCCAATGGCCCTCGACACAACCCGCAGAATCCATTTCTTTGCCTTCCTTTAATGATGTCGCGAACATGCAAGCCCGCGCTGATGTTAGGGAGAAAGATTTATGGCTAAGACGAGGTTGTACACTTCACGCTGAGTCCAGCTTGTGGCTCCACCCAGACGGACGGATGGTCTGTCCACGTTCGTTCCTCCATGTTTTGACACATGTTGCACATGGCAAATCACATGTAGGAAAAGGAGGGATGAATGGGATTATAAAGTCCCAATGGTTTGCTCCAGGCATCACACTAGCTACACAGACCCTTGTAGACAGATGTATGATATGCCAGCAGACAAGAAGAAGAAGTGGTCAAATTCAGCATGAACACTTACCGCCCCCCTCGGGGCCCTTTGTAAATATGCAAATTGACTTTTCACATATGCCACCATGCCAAGGATTCAAATATCTTTTGGTAATAGTGTGCCAGTTCTCCAAATGGGTAGAGGCCTACCCTACCAGAAAAGAAGACGCTAGAACAGTTGTAAAGTGTCTTCTCAAAGATGTTATTCCTAGATTTGGTGTGCCCACAGGGATTAACAGTGACAGAGGTCCAGCATTCGTTTCTAAGATAACCCAGAGTCTAGCTACAGTGTTAGGGTTCAAATGGCAATTGCATGTTCCCTATCACCCACAGAGCTCAGGCCAGGTTGAGAGAATGAACTTGACTATAAAGGAGAAACTCACTAAAACAATGTTGACCACAGGACTAAAATGGGTAGACGCGCTGCCGCTAGTTCTGTGCTCCATCAGAAGTTCACCAAATGCAACGACAGGGCTTAGCCCACACGAGGTATTGATGGGAAGGGTAATGTTCGCAGGATCTAGCCCCCCAGTAACACCCCACAAACTCACTCTTTTGTGGACAGAGGATTACATGACTAACTATGTCAAATATCTAACTGACATGTTGAGAAAGTTTCACAGGCAGGTGGCTGACAGGCTTCCCCAGCCGGGAGAGGAGCCCACCCACCCATTTCAGATTGGTGATAATGTACTAATCAAATCTCTTGAAAAAGATGCTCTGTCTCCCAGGTGGAAAGGTCCTTTCCAGGTGTTAATAGTGACCAGAACAGCGCTGAGGGTACAAGGGAGACCGGAGTGGATTCACGCTACAAGATGTCGTCTCTCCCCTCTACCGGATGCTGGCGTGTGAAAGCAGTCATCATCATCGTCATGCTGGGTTCTCTGTACCTGGCCAAGGTCACCCTGCTAGATGGAGCTGTGGAAATCCCAACGACAGGTGGCGAGGGACCTCGCCCGTCTGAGGAAGAAAATAAGGTGCTCTTATCTACGAGCGCAGACGACTTGACCACTCAGGGCCCAGACCCTGAGGGCAAAACGACACCAACGGGCAAATCAGTGCCTAGCGACAAGGACAGGTTGTATCCAATCACCACACAGACACTCAGTATGGTGCGAGAGACACAACGAAAAAGAAAAGGAGGAAGAATCAGGAGGATTGTCTCCCTCCCTGATCACAAATCAGAGACTGTTTCTTTTAACTGTCCAGCTTCAATATGTGATTCATCTAACTGTATTATTGTATATTATGTGCCCTCAGATGGGTCAACATGGGACTTATATCCAATGGACCAGTACCGTACGGACGGAGTGGCGTCGGGAGGGGTGAGAGTGGCACTCGACATCATTGAAAACATGCCCCCAGAACTGTGGTGTTGCACTAGAGAGCAGTATAAGGCAATGATAAGGGATGAAGTAACATGTAGAGATAGGGAACCAGCTTACCAGGTTTCCGATCCAGGTGCTGCTGTGTGCGACCTGTCTGAACCAGAGAAAAAAAACAAATGTTCCATCCACTCCAAGTAAACACTCAGGAGGTGAGGTAGATTCTTCAAAAAAGGCCTTAATCGCTCCTTTTAAACAAACTAAAACTAATTCTGCAGTAAACTTAATGTTAGACTACGCCCATGAACGTAATATTAGCAACTGTTGGCTATGCCAAAATATGCCAGAATCCATGCATTCTCCCATGTTTAGCCCAATCCCGTTTGCAAGAGCAGACTATAAATTAATCAACTGGAACGAAATTTACTCTAGGATTAGCGATGAGGCTGAGGACTGCTATACTCCGTCATACCCAACAGACTCTGATAAACCGTTACAGTACAAGGGTCTGGTCTCTCTCATTGTTGAGACAGTAAATACAAATTATCTGCCTGACGGTTTCAAACGATTGATGTTTTTAAAACTAATATATGTGAAGAAATACATTAACCTAGCTTTTGAATACAGATTCCAGTTAGCTCTGGTACAAACTAATTGTTCGGTTAATTCCACAAGTCCAACATGCACAAAACAACCACACCTGGCATCTTTGCTGGTTGAAGCTTTGGTAACAGTTGTGCCCTGGTTTGGCTCCAGAACAGTGAACTCCGTTGAGGTTAAAATACATGATTGCACGAAACCAATACCCTTAGGCAATGCCCCTACACGTGACTGTTCAGTATATGTCCCGCCAATTTCAGTACACGAATGGAAGAATGTGTCCATCTGTTTCCAGAATGAAGCAGGATCTCACACCTCTCCGGATGTGGGACACAGCGACTGTAATACCATAGTGAGGGTAACATTAGCCAGAATTCCCCTCCCACAGAGAGTTTACTTAGTTTGTGGCGACCGGGCTTATGGCTGCGTACCATATGACGTTTTTTATGGCACCTGTTATCTAGCCTACCTAATTCCTTTAATCCGTAAAGTAGAGGCAAATGAGATTGCAGCGATACTTCCCTCTCTACACAGGAACAGCAGGTCCATTACAAAAGGACAACAGGTAGCGAGCCTATTTTTGCCTTGGTACGGCATTTATGTTAGTCAGCAGGAAATCATGGCATTGTCCAAAGTAGTGGAGCATCATCTAAATGTATCAAGTATCGCGATGTTAGCGGAACATAAAGAACTGCAGGAAGTTAGGACAGTAGCACTACAGAATCGCATGGCGCTGGACCTCCTCTTAGCTGCCCAGGGGGGCGCATGTAAAGTAATTGGTGCAGAGTGCTGTTCCTTTGTCTCTGACGCCACACCTGAAGTTACGGATATGGTCCAGGACACAGCTAAGGGGATAAAAGCATTGCATGAAACTCATGGGTTTACACTTGGGGATTTAAGCGGAACTCTTGGGTCCTGGGGAGCGGGGTTGGTTAAATTTGTTGTTACTGTTGCAGTGTTTATCTTGGTTGTGCTAATCCTAGTGACCTGTTTGATCACTGTAATTAAATTAGCCATACGCAGGGTTGCCAAGACTACCCTCCAGGCCCCACAGAGGCTAGTGGGGTACTCTACTGTAGATGACACAATGTTGATGTACGACGCCGAGCTTCCAGACCCATGGGTCTCCGTGGCAGTTCCGGTACCTTGGGTACCTCCTTTCAGCGATTGATAAATTGATTAAAGTTGACACTCAGAATAAAGAATAAATGTTTTGACTTTTCCTTTCTCAGGTTGTTAAGAATAAATGTTTTGACTTTTCCTTTCTCAGGTTGTTTTCAATAAAATGTCTGACTTCTCCTTTTCAGATTTTTGAACAAATGTATTTGAATAAAATGTATGTAGTAAAGTGCCTTACTCTTGAATAAGTGTATTGAAGTAAACGTAAAATAATGCTAAAAATGGAGGACACTGTACCTTTACAGATTACAGATTGATCGATTCATCACTGTGAATGTATACCTTAACTGTGAATTTTTAACTGAATCCCTATTGATTCTGATTTTATACCTCAATTGGATTTCTTATAATCCTACATTCTAATTGTGTTTTAATAAGTAATTGCCTTAAAGTAAATCTTTAAAGATGTAAGCTGAATTTGAATTTGTGTTTGATGAATGAGATTAATTGAGGGATAAATGATAAAAGATCTTGTTTTTGAAACATATATTTTACTATTATATTTTTGTATTGCATATGTGTTATTATTGTGCTTTTTGACAAAAGAAATCAAACACTGAAGAAAGATGATTTTTCTATTATGGTTGTCTGTATCAACCATTGTGATTGGCTGTTCCAATCTTATTCTGTTTTTGATGTAATTAATGTAATGAGGAATCCACCCAACTCTGAGGACGTTTTATTTGATTCAAGTAGTGACTGAAAATATTCTTAGACTAATGTTAATTGGTTATCAATGAATTGATAAAAGCGTGGATCTGTGAAGGAAATATTTTTGTTTATGTGTTTGTACCAAAAAGCATTTTGTGTTTCACATAGGTCTGCTATAACTTAGAGCAGGGGTTAAAGGGTTAAAGGTTCCGCTTTCCTGTTGGGGGACTGTGACTAACTGCCAGAGGACTTTAACAGACTGTCTTTGTCTCTTGATCCATGTGTTTGTAATTATCGATCAGAAGACGCGCGAAATAGAGGCCCCTCCCGGATTCTCCGGTAGATCGTCTGTGTTTTCGGTGTAATGCTTTAGTGAGTTGGAGGGTTTTCTCATGGCATGTTGTGTAAACGCTCTGAGCTCACTCACGGCCGTTGGCTCTCATTAAACTCAGTGTTTGATATAAAGCGGACTCCAGCCTCCATTCCTTCCATCTACATTGCTGAAAAGAAAATCTCTCTCACACTATGTACATGGATGGGAAAGATCATTGTCCGTAGGCTCTCACATGTACTGGAACAGAAAGGGCTGCTGAGTAGTTTTCAGAGCGGATTTCGTAAAGGGCGGTCCACAATAGATGCTTTAGTAAGAGTGAGTAACGGTGTGGAAAAAACATTGAAAATTAAAGAGATAATGGCAATAGTGTACTTTGACATTGAAAAGGCGTATGACTCTATGTGGAGGGAGGGGTTACTGATCAAATTGGGTAGAATGGGTATTGGAGGGAGAATGTACAATTGGGTAAGGGGCTTTTTAACAGACAGGACATTTAGAGGAAAGGTTGGAGCAGATATTTCCAATTATTTTGAAATAGGAAATGGTATTCCCAAGGGAGTGCAGTCAGTCCAATATTATTTAACGTCATGATTAATGATATATTTACATGCTTAGACACATGCATACAATGGGCTCTGTACGCAGATGATGGGGCTATGTGGATGAGGGGAAGACATGCCCCATACGTAATGGAGAATATAGCTAGAGCGATTAAAACAGTGGAGAGGTGGTCATATGACTGGGGATTCAAAATGTCAGAAAGCAAGTCATGCTACATAGTATTTACAAACAAACGCAACAGCTAACACTATATGATCGTCCAATGACAAAGGTGAATGAGTTCAAATACCTAGGACTGTGGTTTGATAGCAAAAACACATGGAAAATGCATATTAATCAAGTGGAAACAAAATATAAAAAAGTATTAAATGTATTGCGAGCTGTAGCTGGATGCAACTGGGGCGCAGACAAACAAGCATTAATAGACATTTACAGATCAATGATGAGGTCCACAATAGACTATGGTTGTATAGTGTATGGAGCAGCAGCAAAAACATCGCTTTTAAAAATAGATAGAATACAATATAAAGCATTGCGGCTGTATTGGAGCGATAAAGTCATCCCCTATCAATGCAGTTCTGATAGAAGCAGGAGAGACACCGCTGGAGATCAGAAAAGAGAAACTTGCTCTGTCACACTGGGTCAGACTACATGGAAGTGGAGAGGAACATATTTCAAACAGAATATTACAGGATTGCTCGGAATATGCAAGATTCCAGGGACATGGGTTTGGCTGGACGAGTGAGGAGAGAACGAGGGCATATGGAGTGGAGAATATCGCGTTTGCCATAGCAAGCCCATTTAGCCGTGTTCCCCCATGGCTGTTCCCAGAAGCTAACATAGATGAGTATTGTAGAAAGGAAAAAAGAGTGGCAAATAAATGAAGTGGGAATTAAAACAAGTATGTATCTGAACGAAAAGTACTACCATTTCCTACAAATGTATACAGATGGTTCTAAGAACAAGGAAGAGTGTGTTGGAGTTGGCATATACATCCCAGACTTTAAAATATCTATTTTAAAAAGAGCATCTGCACAACTATCAGTGCACACAGCAGAAATGCTTTATGTAATAATAGGATTGCAGTGGGTTGAAGAGGTCAGACCAGATAGGGTGGTTATATGTACAGATTCATTGTCCATATTACAAAGCATACAATCAACAACAACCACTAGAGAAGACATTCTCATAGAAAGCAAAGCACTTATATACCAAAAAAGGACTGGCTTCTCTAAAGCCAGATGAGTAGCACTTGAAATGTTTTTGCTCTATGAAACCTGATGTACTTATATGATTCTGTTTTCTTCAAGTTTGTATTTTGTTGGTCGAACGCACTTATTGTAAGTCGCTTTGGATAAAAGCGTCAGCTAAATGCAATGTAATGTAATAGAAGTTGAACTGAATCATAGCCTGTTAAGACTGCACAGAAGCAGCATAGATATACAGTTCTGCTGGGTGCCTGCACATGAGGGGGTGAAAGGGAACGAGTGAGCTGATAAATTAGCAAAAAGTGCACTACAAAAGCAAATAACATTACCAGTTCAACTTGGTAAAGGAGAAGGAAAAGAAAGTCATTAAGAAAAAAGGGATGGAGATCTGGCAGAAGAGGTGGGAGGAAGACCAGAAAGGCAAGGACTATCACAAAGTACAAAAGACAATTACAATTAATATTTATAAAGAAAGAAACAGAAGGGAGGAAATCATGATGGCTAGACTCAGAATAAATCACACGGCTTTGAATAGTACGCTGTACTATATCACCTGTGTTGGCTTTATGTTTTTGGTCAAACATTAGTTTGTTTCATATTTGCATTGATGTAATCAATAATTGTTCTACTTTAATAAAAAAAAATAATAATAAAAAATAAATAAAAAAAAACACATTTCTTGCGGGTGCTTAGGGGGTACTTTGGCAATCCTGGGGGGTGCTTCAGCACCCCCTAGCTCCCCCCTGGCACCGCCCCTGTAACGGACATAAGGAGCTGTTACCCCAACAAGCTGGAGGTGAGTCCTCCCCTGTCAGACTGAGGGGCTCAGGTGAGCAAAGGACTGAGTCTGAGTGAATCTGAGTGTTTAGAACGGTTTTGTCACAAATTATTCAAAAGATTATTTCCGCGGCACACCTTCATATGATCATTATAGTTATACAAACAATAAGAGAATAAATGAAAAACAGGTATGAAATACTGTATGGCAGTAAAACAAGAATACAGTTTAAAAGGGGAGTGATTTGTAAAATATCCATAAAGAGTGACTTATTAGGCGCATTCACACTGCGGTACTTTTCCCACAAAGGTTCATGCGAATTAGTTCATGCGAACTCTTTAGTTCGTTCCCATGTTTTATTTTGTGTTGCCATAAGTTAGTCTCTCTGCGTTTCTGCGCTGGGTTAATACTAATTCTAATAATGCTAATGCGAGGATAATAAAATGGCGGCTTCACAAAACTTTTTGGGAGTTTTACGGGGCGTGGTTTGCAATCCGCCCAGCCAATCAGAAATATAGCTCTTTTCTCACAAAAGAGCCGCTCGAAAGTCCCTGCTCTCTAGCAGGGACTTTCGAGGGGGTAAAAAGGTTCGCATGAACTCATTTTAGTACCGGCTCTTTTTGGTGTGAACGCGATCATGAATTAAGTTCGCATGAACCTTTGTGGGAAAAGTACCGCAGTGTGAATGCGCCTATTGACATATAAAGCTGAAGGTGCTTTACGATTTGCTAATCAGAGATATTATGAATCAGGAAACAGAGTGAGTCGGCTATTAGCATTTCAGTTACGTAAAACACAAGCAACCAGGATAGTTCCGAAGATTATGAGTCCCTCCAAGAAAAAAATTGTGACCCTAAAGAAGTAGCGGAAGCCTTTTCTATTTATTATAAAGCACTCTATGACTCGCCAGTGGTCGAGGATAAAGCAGGAAAAATCAGAACCTTCCTTGGTGGACAGAATTTACCTAAATTAAGTGAACAAGAGTCAAAACAACAAGTCCTCCAACTCATACGACCAAATGGGTCGATTGTTTAAGAACCTTATTACGACCAAATATGTCGTTTGTTCAAGCGCTTAATACGACCTATAATTACGTTTTAAAATTGTCGGCCTCTAGTGCTCCCGTTCAATGCAAACGTTACAGAGGGTTGTTTATTCACAAATAACCCTCTCTGTAAAATCCTAAATTGTAGGATAGTTTGGCCATTAAAACGCGTTATGATTAGATTTCTAGCGAGAAGTATATATTGTACTTTTAGAATCCACGTCCAGTCGATATGTAGGATCTATAGTTTGATAGATATTACGAAGATGATTTGAGATTTCGTCAGGAGAACGTGTATATGCGGCAAGCTTCCATGTAAAGTTACGGGTTGAAAACAGTATTTCCGGTCTCGCCGTTTTCATAATAAAACCAATGATCAAATGATTTAACAGTGATATCTGCACTACACATCCACTAAAAAAACATCAGTTTATCCTAGTTAATTATACGACATTAATTGGTTTAAATTCTGTTCAATGCTTTTGTGTTTTTCCCATAGGTTTTTCTCTTTCGATTCTGAGAGACACCTTTCTGTTTTCAGAGGTTTTGATAGGCTAAAATCACGCCACAATGCACGTGGGATATGGTGTTTATGTGATATGAAATCGGAAAACATTCAAAAAATAATAATAAAACTTTATTCCGAGTGCTCTTGCTTTTCTCTTTGAAAGTCATCACATAACGGCATTGCAATACACGGTTCGGCTGCATTAAATATTACAGATCTGCCGTAGATATGTATTTATAGAGCCCTGATCAGAAGACCTTTTGACAAACTGGAAGAGATGCCGCCAAAACTGAATACTTGACGTGGATCATAGATATACCAACAATTAAACAACATCTTCCATTTCTTTTCACACAATACGTCTCCTTGCAGTATCAACACTAATTCGGCTGACTTTTATATTTGATCCAATTAGTAGATAGGCTGTGTTTACACCATAAAGGTGCACAGCTGATATAAAGGGACTTTTTTGTAGTTTTTAAAGATATTACTGATTTTCTGAACTACCTTTCCAACTCCTCATGCAGTTGACTGTTACAGGTCTATACAAGTTCATGGTACAATGCATAAGCTTCACATCGAGAGACTGAAACTGTATTTTCCTTTAACGTTCTGTTTTAATTTCCCAATAAAGTTTATAGTCATATTATGTACGATATTATTATGTTGTATTAACTAGACCACTGGTCTAAACCGCACCTCCTAGTGGTTAAAGCACGTTATTGAATTTAGTTGTAGAATAAGTTATATTTGATGAAAACATTTAAATATTAAGAGTAGCCTACATACAAAATAGGGGTCAAGGATAGAAATATAGAATGGAAAATATCAAGAAGATACTGTAGTGATCTCTACAATAAAACAATTTAGTGCAGGACGTCCAAAGATATTAACAGGAGGATGTGCAAAACAGACAAACTGATAAGGCTGAATTTTACTCAGGTGTAACTAAAGTCTGATTTAAGGGTTGTTTATATTTCACATCATTAATCAGAATCTGCAAAGTAACAAACATAAATGTAGTAGAGTAAAAATACCAGGTTAACCTCTGAATTGTAGTGGAGTAGAACAAAGTAGTACATGCTGCTGTAACAAAAACATTTCCCAACTTGGGATCAATAAAGTATATCTTATCTTATCTTAAGATGATCGATGGCTACTGCCATATTTGCAAAATTTGCCTCTGAACCTTGACAAGTGCATGTTTCCGGCTTATCAATGAACAACAGGAGGGGTAGACATAAAACCATCTGTTAAATAAAGCTCTTCTGACCTTAGGTGTCATGTGGGTATATTATTTCACCATTTATTAATTATATGTTTTACAATTGATAACACCACTGTGTTTCGTATCCCCTAAACCTCCAGGGTGTACACGTTTAATACTGCCAACTTCTAATTGTGGGAAATACGAAAACGTCTTATAAAGAGACGTGCCATATATTGCGAAACACACAATAGCCAGCATGTGTAGTTCTGGGGGGGGGAAGCTGGAGCCGGGGGCTGGACCCGTCCAATTCCAGTTTTGGAAAGTCTGCCGTGGTTCCATTCCATTTCAAAGAGCTGTTTGACAGCGTAACCTTGTCGCACTGCCACTCCAACATCCAATCACAGGGCTTGATGACTAATCACGGGGTTTGTAAAGCAAGGCGGATGTTGTAGTCCCAAACGATAGCTGGGGATTCTGGGTAGTGTAGTGTCTTCGGAAACTGTAGTGTCTAAACTCCTAAAAAACTATTTGTTTCTCTGACTCGAAGGTTAAAAACACAAAAGCATTGTACACCATTTAAACCAATCAATATTGTGTAATTAACAAGGATAAACTGATGTTTTTTAGTGGATGAGTAATGCAGATATCACTGTGTAATCATTTGACAGTGAGGGGAATATATCCGGTTTTATTATGAAAACTTCGAGACCGGAAATACTGTTTTCACCCACGCTAACTTTACATGGAAGCTGCCGCATATACACGTTATCCTGGCGAGACCTCAAATCATCTTCGTAATATCTATCACACTATAGATCCTACACTTCCACTGGACGTGGATTCTAAAAGTACAATATACACTTCTCGCTAGAAATCTAATCAAAAAGCATTTTAATGGCCAAACTGTTCTACAATTTAGGATTTCCAGAGAGGGTTATTTGTAAATAAACGGGAGCATGTTGTTTCTTACACGACCACTAGAGGTGCTACACTTTAAAACGTGGCTATGGGTCGTAATCTAAGGTGCTTAAACAATCGACCTATTTGGTCGTTTTTTGTAGGAGGACAGGCTGAGTCAAAAACGATGGTGGAACCAATCACAAAGGAGAACATTGAAGAAGTTATAAAGAAGTTGAAAAACAATAAATCACCAGGGATAGACGGGTACCCGGGGGAGTTTTACAAATGTTTTAAGAAGGAGATCACACCACTTTTGCAAAGAGTATTTAATTATGCTCTTAAGGAGAACCAACCTCCCAAAACATGGTCTGAAGCAATAATATCTGTGATTCCCAAGGAGGGTAAAGACCCTACAAATTGTGCGTCGTTCAGACCTATAAGTTTGCTCTGCAGTGACAGACAAATGTTGAGTACAATAATAGCTCAAATAATCCAGAAATATATCACTAAATTAATGAATCCAGATCAGACAGGATTCATACCTGGAAGACAGGGAAAGAATAACATTAGACAAACCCTAAATATAATGTCAATGGCACGGAAGAGTAAGCGGTCTTCAATGCTTCTCAGCTTAGATGCTGAGAAAGCATTTGATAGGATATACTGGCTATATTTGGAATGTACACTAGAGAAGATGGGATTTCATTCAGATTTGATTAATTGGGTTAGAGTTCTGAATTCCGATCCGGTGTCAAGGGTCCGCGTTAATGGTTACACATCTGAACAATTTAAATTCATTTGAACACCTGGCTTTTAAACTCTCTGGTCACACACAGTCAGTCCTGGCAGTTGTCTACCGCCCTCCCAAACCAAACCCAGGGTTTCTTCTCCGCTACCACACTCCATCCCGGAAGCTAAGATCATCTGGACAGGATCTCCTCTCCACCCGCCGCACCAGGTTGCGGACTTTTGGTGACAGAGCCTTCAGTGTGGCATCCCCCACCCTCTGGAACTCTCTCCCCCCCGAAATCCGCAGCGCCCCAACCCTGTACATTTTCAAAAAAGCCCTCAAAACGCACCTTTTTACCAAGGCTTTCCCCACTGTATAGTTAGTTTAATAGGTTTATTTTTCCGCTACTTCCCCCCCCACCCCCTTAACCTGTCTGCCTTTTTTCCCCCTACTCCCCCCCCCCCTACCCGACTTGTAAAGCGACCTTGGGTTTCCTGAAAGGCACTATACAAATATTATATGTTATTATTATTATTATTATTATCATTCCTCTCTGATTTCTCTGAATTTCTGACCCAGCTCTGTTCTTTCTCCACCTCAGTACTCCTACTTGGTGATTTCAACATCCACATGGACTCCACTGACTCTACAATAACTACAGACTTCACGGACATGCTTAACTGCTTCAACCTCACTCAACATGTCAACTTTCCGACCGATAACCGTGGCCACATTCTGGATCTTGTTTGCTCGACTGAACTAAACCATCTGTCTGGCTCAGACCTCTTCCTCTCCGACCACTTAGCCATCACCATGACCATCAACATTCCCACCCCACCACCAGGGCCGGACTGGGACAATAATTCAGGCTGGGAATTATACACCCAGCCAGGCCACTACCAGTTATTTGTGCCATTTTGCTGGATTTATTTGTCAACTTTTAAAGCGTTGCTGCCCATAGTGATAGCCCTCTAAATCTACTACCCAAATATGGACATGGGTTACTATTTAAAAAAATGCGCAAATCTATTTAGGAACCTATGTGAACATATTTTAAGTGGGGGTGGACCTCAAATCCTATAGGGGGGTCCGGGGGCATGCTCCCCCGGTAAGATTTTTTTTTAAATGTTGGACTTAAATGCATCAATCTGGTGCATTTTGAGGGGGAAATAAAGAGACTACACCCATATGAAACATAACTGTATACATTTAAAAAATCATAAACACATAACCAATACCATATCCAATATGAAAAAACATTGAAACTTGTTTATTTGTTTTTGGTTAATTTATAGTTGTGAGTGTGTCTGTGCTCCTGAACCAGCCTCACCTGTCTCCCCCCTCTCCCTCCTGCTCCTCTTTGAGGCAGCAGCAAAGACTAGTTTTAGCTCTCAGCAAGTTTTAATAGTTTATCTTACCTTTTTTCACCTAGTTAACGTTTTTTTGTATTATTCATGCATATTTTACTAATCACTCCCCCCTCAAATGGAAATATGTGTTTACATTAATGGTGACCAAACCGTTTGAGACCCACTGAGATAACTTAGACAAAGTTAACTATCTAAACACTCAGAGAGTCCTTTACCTCACCTGAGCTGTAGTTATCAGTCTCTCAGTATGACAGGAGAGGACTCTCCTCCACCATGTTGTTGAAAAAGCTCCTTAAATCCATTAGGGCAGCTAGCTAGCACCAGATGCTAACAACAACAATACACGTAACCGGTGCACGCGCTTTATCTCACTCGCTCGCGCCACACATACACACACTCCCGAGCTTGAATGGCACACAGAGACCAATCGAGGGCATTAGTATGATCTGTATGAAAGTGGCCATGTCGGCAGGCCACATCATGTAGACAGCCAGTCACCCTCTGTGAGGCAGAGTCAGACCCACATTTGCGCAGCGTTCCGTTCACAATACATACATAAAAAAAAAAATCCTCAGGCCAGCAGGCCACTTAGCAGGCCAGGCCATCGGGAAACCTCCCGGTCCTCCCAATGGCCAGTCCGGGCCTGCCCACCACCAAAGCAAAAACGCAAAATCAACTTCCGTAAATTAAGCTGTGTTTCAGCTACCTCGCTCTCATCCTCCCTCTCTGAAAAAATATCTACCACCCCCTTTGTGGACCTCCATAGCCCCTCTGATCTCACTGACTACTACAACAACATTCTGTCCTCCTGCCTTGACCAACTTGCACCCATAAAAACCAAAACAGTTTCCTTCACCCACTCTGCTCCCTGGTTCACCCCTAAACTCCGTCTGATGAAAACCCGTGCCCGGCAACTTGAAAGACTCCGCAATAAAACAGGTCTCACAATTCATTCTCAAACCTACAAAGACCACCTACAGCAATATAAAGATGCCCTCTCCCATGCCCGCACCACCTACTACTCTCAGTTAATCCACTCTGGCTCCGGAAACCCCAAAACACTCTTCTCCACAATAAACAAACTCCTCAGCCCCCTGGACACGACCACTCAGTCATTCACAGTAGACAAATGCAGCTCTTTTCTCACATTTTTTCAAAGCAAAATAGACAACATTTACAGCAGCTTAACCACTACCACACCAGCTCTCCCTCAAGCCACCTGCCCCCCCTTATCCTGCCAACCCCTGTCCCAGTTCTCCCCTGTCTCCCCTACTGACCTCTCTGATCTCCTCACAGGAATGAAAACTGCCACCTGCACCCTGGACCCCATTCCCTCCAGCTTTGTTAAGGCCTGCCTTCCTACTCTCTCTTCACTCATCACTACAGCAATCAACTCCCCCTGTCTTCTGGCACCATCCCACCGTCCCTCAAAATAGCTGCTATCACCCCTATTCTGAAAAAACCCGGACTAAACCCTGACAACCCTAATAACTTCAGACCAATCTCGAACCTACCCTTTCTGTCAAAAGTTCTGGAACGCGCTGTAGCGTCACAACTCAAGCATCATCTTTCTGCTAATAACCTCTATGAAACTTTTCAATCCGGATTCCGCTCAAACCACAGTACCGAAACCGCACTCCTCAAAATTACAAATGACCTTCTCCTCTCCTCCGATGCTGGTAACCTCAACATCCTCATCCTCCTTGACCTCAGCGCTGCCTTCGACACCATCAATCACTCCATCCTCCTCACCCGTCTTGAAACCACCTTCAACATCACCGGCACTGCCCTCTCTTGGTTCACTTCATACCTCTCTGACAGAAACCAGTTCATCTACATCAATAACTGCAAATCCCCCACCGCTCCTCTCCCCCAAGGTGTCCCTCAAGGTTCAGTTCTCGGCCCCCTCCTCTTCATCCTTTACCTGCTTCCCCTTGGTCACATAATCCGCCGTCATGGACTTCAATTCCACTGCTTTGCCGACGACATCCAGCTTCTCATCTCCACCAAGTCCATCTCCACTGCTACCCACTCCATTCTGACAAACTGCATCACTGAAATAAAATCCTGGCTCCAACTTAACTTCCTCAAACTCAACTGCGATAAATCTGAAATAATAATCATTGGACAAAACAAGCTCACCACACCTATCCATAACTTCACCCTCAACATAGACGGCTTCCCAAGGAATCCAGAGCATACAAGTAACCGTTAAACAATAATCTACTTTAATGGTAATATAACAATGCAATACAATCAATACATTACCATACAAAGCCATATCATATCATATGCGTAATGTCAGGAATATGCCTACTTCTGGCCTTGTTCACGGGCTGCCCCGACCTTCCGGTCCGGGCCGCGCGAGAAGAGAGACAGAACCAAAGGATGCATGGCTCTCAAATACCAACAGAAACAGGAAGGGGTGGAGTTTAACTGGTCGTCTTTTCCGGTCATCTCAAACAAACACCTCTGGCATTCACTGTCTCATATTTCTGCAGCCTCCACACACACACATCCCCCCACATTCCAGAGACCACAGTGGGGTCTTGCTCACAAAGATAACACAACGATTTCATCTCTCATATCTCCAACTTCTGGTTTACACAGACTGCTTATTATTAATACAAAGTAATTAAACCCACACATATACTATTCAAGATATGTAGACTTCCCTGAAACATGACATGCTAGAGATCTTAAGCAGAATATACTCTCATCCACTTAGCACCCTGTCCTGCATAACTACACCTCCCCCATAGAGCAATAAAACCCTGTTTACTCCAACCAGCCCTTGTTTATAGCCATTTTAGTCCTCACATTTATGAAAGGATAAAACAGAGAAATCAATATAAAACACAAACACAGGTATTGTTTGAACAGTATTCACTTAACTGCTACTATTGATAATTACCAGAGAAACTCAAGGGACCTCTTTTAATATCTGGAAATTGCAACAAGACTTTCTGCCATTTCAAATGTAACACACTTCTTAAATATCAGATGATAATACTCTGCAGAACCTAGGCATCATATTTGACCAAACCCTCTCCTACAACAAATACATCAAACAGATCACAAAGACAGCCTTCTTCCACCTCAAAAACATCGCCCGTCTACGTCCATCCCTCTCTCCCACTGCTGCCGAAACCCTCATCCACGCCTTCATCACCTCCCGTCTGGACTATTGCAACAGCCTCCTCTACGGTTCGCCTGCAAAACACTTCAATACATCCAGAACTCCGCCGCCCGTCTACTCACCCACACCCGAATCCGTGAACACATTACACCCGTCCTCATCAAGCTCCACTGGCTCCCCATCCCCCAGAGAATTCAGTACAGAATCCTCCTGATGACGTACAAAGCCCTCCATAACCTGGCCCCATCCTACCTGACTGACCTCCTCCACAGACACACTCCCACTCGCTCCCTCCGCTCTGCTACTGCCAACCTCCTGTCCCTCCCCACCCGGACCAACCTCAAGTTCTGGGGCGACAGAGCCTTCTCCGCTGCTGCACCCACCCTCTGGAACTCACTACCCCAATCCATCAGAGATTCTTCCTCCCTCACAGCATTCAAAACATCACTCAAAACCCACCTGTTCAACACTGCATTCAATCTCTGACCACCCCCCCTATTTTCTGTTCTGTTTATCTCTTTTTGTATTTCTTTGTTATCTATTTTATTTATATTTTGTTTTTTTTGTTTTCTCTTGTCTTTTTTCTCCTCTTAATTCTCTGTCAAAGCGTCTTTGAGTTTATGTATTATTATTATTATTATTATTATTATTATTATTATTATTATTATTATTATACAGAGGGACCAGACAAGGATCGCCTCTCTCTCCACTGCTATTTGCGATTAGTATAGAGCCACTGGCAGAAATGATAAGGGAGAACCCTAGAATCCATGGAACATCAGAGGGGGGAGGAACACACAAACTATCGTTGTACGCGGACGATGTGATATTATATATTAGTGATCCTCTAACCTCAATTCCAACCCTATGGAGTTGCCTGGATGAGTTTGGTGAAGTGTCAGGGTATAAAGTTAATGAATCCAAATCGGAGGCTATGATGTTAGTGGGTGATTGGCCATCTCAATTAGACAAGGAGGTTTCATTTAAATGGTCAGCACACGGCTTCAGGTATCTGGGAATCATTATCACTCCAAAAACTTCACAGTTATACAAGGCAAATTATGGTAGATTAATAACGGAAATAAAATTAGATATGGCTAGATGGGAGATATTCCCACATTCATTATTTGGTAGAATTGACACTGTAAAACTGAATATACTTCCCAGATTATTATATCTGTTTCAGGCTCTCCCCCTCTATGTTCCAGTCTCGGTCTTTAAAATGATAGACAAGTTGATTTCCACATGTATATGGCAAAATAAGAAGCCTAGGATTAAATTGAAGCTGTTAACATATTCAAAGAATGAAGGAGGCCTCAATCTTCCCAATTTGAAGTTGTACTACTGGGCAGCACAACTGGGTGGTATGGTTGAATGGCTTACACAAAATGGGGAGACGACTTGGTTGGAATTAGAGAAGGAATCATGCCCATTAATGCCTTTTGAGATGCTGCCATTTCTGGGATAAAAGAGCTGGAGGAAACTTGGGGTAGAGAAGGAATGGATGATGTGCACCCAAAAAGTGTGGTCAATAGTGAGAAAAAAAGTGGAAGCACCGCTAACAATTTCAAGGGTGATGGAGATTGCAAAGAATGGGGACTTTAGGCGAAGTAAACTGGATACAGGATTTAGGAATTGGGCGCGGAAAGGACTTATTATAATAGACCAAATGTTTGAGGGTGACATTTTTTGTTCATTTAAACAATTACAAGATACATTTGGATTAAGTTCTCATGATTTCTATATGATACTTGCAATTGAGAAATTATTTAATGTCACATAGAGAATGGAACACACTTAAGCGAACACCCACTTCCATAGAATTGTTACTAATAAGGATTGTGAAAGAAAAGAGTGTCACAAAAATGTTATCACAAATATACAAATGTCTGCAAGGACACATGTCAGGGAATACTTTGGATATTAAGGAACAATGGGAGATGGAGATGAATGTTATTATTGATGACGACTCGTGGGAAGATGGGTGTGAAAGGGGACATAAAATAACAAATGGCCCTTCATGGAAATAATTTAATTGGAGACTCCACTTATTATTTCAAAATATAACGGAGCGTTAACAAATTTGTGTTGGAGGGACTGTAAACAGATTGGAGATCACACTCACATTTTTTGGGACTGCCCGAAGCTGAAGTCATTCTGGGAAGGGATTCGTACAGAAATATTGGCCATCTTGAATATTAATTTACCACTAGACGCACAATATTACATTTTAGGAGTAATCCCAGAAGGGGTTATGGATAAGACAAAGGGTTATTTGCTGCATATCCTTCTCTTGGTTGCAAGAAAGATGATAACGATATCTTGGCTTAAACCACTGCCACCCACCCTACGTCAGTGGCGAGACAGGCTTCTGACGGTGTTCTCAATGGAAAAAATAACAGCAAGACTCCAGATGAAGTCGGATGTGTTTGTAAATAGATGGACTCCTGTAATCGATAATTTTGTGCTACAATTGTGAAAAGGGGCTGTAACGATATAAGGTTGGACTTGAACAAAACTAAGTCTAGTTTATTTTAATTTATTTGTGTGTTGCCGATTCAATATTCTCTCATTCCTCTTTGTTTGGATGTAACTTTTAAGATACCATGATGTATAATTATCTGTGTTTGAACTGTAAGTAATTGTTTGTTTTTTGTTTGTTTTTCTATCTCAACAATGTCAAATTGATCTGCATATGGTTGAATAAACATTTTGTTCAAAAAAGAAAAAACTCAAAATTAGCACATGCAGATTTTCTATCATGACATGTTACATCGGCACTGTTTTATGTATACGATCTAATCTTTGACATCTGGCCATCTTGATACAATAAAATAGTTACTTACGTCATCCATTGTAAACAATGCAGGCCATCTCTCTTTAAACTCTTCCACTCCCAATTCCTTTTGCACAATGTCCCATCTTCAATGTGAAAAGGTCTTGTCCATTTTGTCCTTTACTAATGCACGATTGTTTCGCTTTTTAGCTTCACCTAAAAGTACCAGCCTCTCACTTTCCAGTCTTTCTGGGGTATGTCCTGTTGGAATGTCCGGTATGTGGTTTGCCTCACCTCTCTTCGGTCTCTTCACTTTTTTTGCTGGCAATGCATCCTCTGGAGCTTTGGACTTCAGTGAATTCACGAGCAATTCAGAACACCCTATTCCTTTTAGCTGAGTTCGGTAGTTGCCCATTTTTGTCTTTTGCCGCTGCTTCCAACCGTAGAAACCGTTGTAAGAACGAGATTCAGAGAGGCATGGATGCTTCTGGATTAGTGCTTCGGCAACATCACTGAAGTCACCGTCTGTTGGGTAGGCTTTATACTTGAAGATGTCTTCAGCTACCTTTTCCAGAATATCCGACTTTGTTTTTGAACTCAGTGACAACTTGTCATATCTGACCTATACATTGCATTTCCCTTTTCCAACTGTAGTTCAGTGTCATAAGAAAAGGTTGGTATAGGGAATTGTCTTGGCCACATACAAGTTCTTATAGAGACTGAGCTGGAGGGTGTGGACAAGATGTCAGTATCATTTGATTGAACAGACACTGCTTCAGCAGACACTGCTTCTTCACAGACGGCAAGGATGTATTGTTGGATACCATCTTGATACCAAGCATGATATTGATAGTTGTCAAATCTTGAAGGTCAGCAGTGGATGTCAGGTTGACTAGTGCATCTCCAAAGTCTCCGTCTTCATACTGCATTCTAAATCCGCCACTTATTTCACACACTTTCCTGACCTCATCAATAAGATGCTCCATTGTCTCTGGAATGCCATTAGGCAGAACTAGCTTCCTGGTGTCATCGGGATTCAGAAGAATTCGCAACTTGGCTGGTGTTTTCACGGCCATGTCAGGCAACCCAAAAGGAACTGGAAAAAAACAACAACATAAACAATGATATTAGTAATAGTACAATGATACACTGACAACTGAAAGCAAATGTCTTTCTTACAATAGTGACATGCCTGGAATGACAGAGCAAATTATTGCCACCAGTAGCTCTTGTTCAATAAACATACAGATGTGAGGATTGACTTCACATGCAACAATATTAATGAAGTGCAGTCTTGTATTTTTCATTTACTTGTGCAATACATACGTGTACTGAAAAGTAGTGTGTGATCTTTAAATAAATCTCTAATGCATACTAAATGTTCTAAGTGCAAAGCCATTCACCTGTGGAATACACAGCCAGATCACATTCCACATATTGCTACCCTGTTCTTTTGAGAATGTAATTGAGGGAGATTATTTTAAAGGGACACTTAAATAGACCTTAAGAAAAGCAAGTTCAAAACGGGAACGGATGATTGGCATCGCTCGTCGCATTCTTGACTATCTGCTGCTTGAACAGAAGAAGTCTTCTTTGACGCATGAAGTTCTGGTTACGCGCATGGCTAAGGTGACAGTCATCAATGCTAGACCTCTCATTCCAGTATCTTCAGATCCAGAGTTACCTCTCATCCTCACCCCAGCAATGCTCCTAACCCTCAAAACAGGCTCTACACCAGCTCCTCCAGGTACATTTGAAGAGGCAGACCTCTTTAAAGAGCAGTGGAAGCAAGTTCAGAGCCTGGCGGACACCTTTTGGAGTAGGTGGAGAAAAGAATATCCCAAGACTCTGCAGTTTCGTCACAAGTGGCGGTCTAAGAGACAAACCTTCAAGAGGGGGACATTGTTCTGCTGAAAGACAATCAGGCTCAGAGAAACGAATGGCCTTTGGCCACCATCACAAAGACATTCCCAGGAAGGGATGGACTGGTTCGTAAGATCGAGGAAGATATCTCCAAGGACAAGACCAAAAAGATCTTTTCTCGTCCT
Source organism: Pseudochaenichthys georgianus (assembly GCF_902827115.2). NCBI lineage: Eukaryota > Metazoa > Chordata > Actinopteri > Perciformes > Channichthyidae > Pseudochaenichthys > Pseudochaenichthys georgianus. The sequence continues at coordinate 2,555,935 of NC_047518.2, read as the reverse complement.
GTTACAGAAGTGGTCCTGCTTCTTCTCCAAATACTGATTGTTGTTGATTGATCTGGGGTTTAAAAACCCCAGACGGGGAGTGTTCTGTCCTTGATGTTTTTTTTTGGTGTATATCTGTCGTGTATGTGTTTTATTGACTGTGTTTTGGCACCACCTTGTGGTGGTTGGTTGACACTGCTGCCCCAAGTGGTTTATTCGATTCCTGTTGCTTGGAGAACAAACTTGTTTGTTTCCGAGTGTGCTCCACGTGTAGCTTGGGTTGTTGCATGAACGGAAGTCTGTTCTCCATGGGCTGTGCTTCGTATTTCCCGCTGGTTCACGCATCGTGTTATTGTCCGACAGGCTGTGGCTTAATGGCAATATGTTGTATGTAAAATGTTTATGTTTGTAGGAATGCAGTGAGTATTCCTTGCGGCTAAGCTACTAGCGGCTAGGCTGATTAGCTTTTCAGTTTGTGTGAAGTATTCTGTTTATTTAGCTCGTCAGTCGGGCAGTCAATAATAAACTGTTATGTCTGTATTGTCTTTACAGTTTCACCAAGTAAAGAGACTTCAGTAAAACTGACAACTGCGCTGGAGTTTTCTTTCAAACGTTTTAACTGGATGGATAGCTACTGTAGCTCAGTGCTAGTGAGACCCTCACAGTCTCTATTTGGAGTTTTTCATACCTTTTTAAACCTACATGAAAACTACATACAGTTCATTTTGTAACTTACCAAATCAGCTTAAATTGTGACCAGCGGAAACAGCAAATCTGTAAAAAGGAAAAGGTACAATTTCACGTTTAGTTGTTGGAACTACTATTATGCATTTGACTTACTGTAATTTTACTTTACTACATTACAGACTAATCAAATAATGAAATACAGGTCTGTCATATTTAGTCCACATTCTACTCATTTCAAATATGCTCAAACCAAAACGCTATTAAATAAGATTAGACTGAACCAGGGGCAGACTATTTATGCAAAAACATTATGCAAATGTTCAGCTTCATATTTGTATGTTGTGCTTCTACTGCAACATTTTTCCATGCTTTGATGCACCAATCTGGTGCCCACCATCAAGCCCCCCTCCTCTGCTCCACTGCCCCCACTCTCGCGCTGCTAACCTGTGCAACCTCATACCTCTCCAGCCTGCCACCACCCCTCCAACCCCCCACTTGACCAATTTTGCCCTCCTCAATATCCGGTCACTTAACAATAAAGCCCACATCCTCCACGAAATAATTCTGGACAAATCCATTGACTTCTTTCTGCTCACTGGAACCTGAAACCCAATGACTTCTTCTCCCTCAACCAAACATCCCCCCCTGGTTTTAATTACATCACTAAACCCCGCCCCTCACGCCGTGGTGGTGGGCTCGCTGTCATCTACAACCACAACATCCGGACTACAGAACTCACCCTCCCCTCAGTACCATCCTTCGAATTCCTCGTCTTCAAAGCCCCTCCGTCACTGACAGTTATCCTCATTTACCGCCCCCCCAAACCACACCCCTCCTTCCTCTCTGATCTCACTGAACTCCTCGCCATTGCTTCATCCCTCTCCTTACGTCTGTTACTGCTCGGCGACCTCAACATCCACATGGACTCCCCCACCTGCAAACTCGCTTCTGAATTCTCCTCCCTTCTGGACAATTTCTCAATTATCCAATATGTCACCTTCCCCACCCATGATAAAGGACACATCCTTGACCTTGTCTGCTCCACCAACCTCCCAGTACTCGACCTCCACCCCTGCCCCTTTCCCCTCTCTGACCACAAACTCATACAGTTCACCATCGCCTCCCACGTTCGCCACCCCCCCCATCCAGGAACATCACCTTCCGTAATGTATGCTCTGTTGACCTCTCCGACCTGCTTTCCTCTACTCTCCCCCTGGACTCGAACCTCAGCTCACCCCCCGATGAACAACTCAACCACCTTAATTCCACCCTACTCGCCTCCCTCAACAGCCTGGCCCCCCTCAAAAGGAAAAATGTCACTTTTAAAACCTCCTCACCCTGGTTCACCCCTGCACTCCGTAAGCTGAAGCAAACCGGCCGCCAGCTTGAACGCCTACCATGAAATCATCCCTCACAGTTCACCATGAATCCTACAAACTCCATCTCACTACCTACAGAGACGCCCTCACTGCCGCAAAAACTGCCTTACCTCTCCACCATCTTTACCGACCCCTCCCATAACCCCAGGACCCTCTTCTCCACCGTCAACAAGCTCCTCAAACCCCGTGCTGACACCCTCCCTTCCTCCACTTCCACTTTATGCAGTTCATTCCTCCAGTTTTTCTCTGACAAAATCACTGCCATTAATCTCTCCCTATCCGCTGCATCTGACACACATACATCTCCCCCAGCATCCACCGCCACAATTTCTCCCCCCATCTCCCTGGACCTCCCGAGCCCTCCTCCCCACGGCCGCCTCTCCCAGTTCACTCTGGTTACCCCCCCTGAAATCCTCCAACTGATCAGCTCCTCCAAACCCACAACCTGCTCCCTTGACCCTCTACCCACCCCTCTACTGAAGTCCTGTCTCCCCGTCCTCTGCCCCTACCTTGTCAACCTTTTCAACTCCTCCCTGTCCCAAGGAACCGTTCCCTCTGCCTTCAAAACTGCTGCTGTCACTCCCATCCTCAAGAAACCCGGTCTGGATCCCTCCTCCCTCAGTAATTACCGTCCCATCTCCAACCTCCCCTTTCTCTCAAAAACAATAGAACGCATTATCTCCAAACAACTCCACCGCCATCTCCAAACCAACCAGCTTTTTGAACCCCTTCAGTCTGGTTTTCGTCCCCACCACAGCACAGAAACGGCCCTCATCAAAGTCCTCAATGACCTCCTCACCTCTGCTGACACTGGTTCCCTCATCCTCCTCGACCTGAGTGCAGCCTTCGATACCGTGAGCCACACCATCCTGCTTACCCGACTCCAGGACATCGGTATCGAAGGTACTGCACTCAGGTGGCTCCAGTCCTACCTCTCCGACAGATCCCACTTCATCTCCCTCAACAACTACTCCTCTGCCACAGCTTCAGTCACCCAAGGTGTTCCCCAAGGTTCAGTACTCAGCCCCCTCCTCTTCATCATCTACATCAGGGGTCTTCAACTAAAATTCAACGAGGTCCACTTAGAGAAAATGTCCCCATGCAAAGGTCCGGAACATAAAAATGTCTAAGTTGCTTCATGAATTAGTGTGATATATATTGAAGTGACCTGTAGCTTATCAACGTCTGCATGTCATCAGCAACTGACTGCCAATCAAATAAAGAAAGTACAATTCATAAACAACAATATGTATTGTCAATTAACAATACTTAAATACTGTGGATATGTGTAATGTTCCTCTCGGGCTGTCGGGAGACAATAAATGAAATAGCTTTTGAAAAGATGTGCATCTTAAAAGTGCTTAATTTTAGATAAATAAAATAAAGTGTAGCAGCAGCTTGAGTTTCCCTTTTTCTTTGTTAACCGTTTCACACCATGACTTAACAGTTTCAGCCGATTATAGAGCAATATCAGTCTTTACACATCATAACAATTGAACAGTTTTAAAGTTTCTCTTTCTTTCCCTCTTATATTGCAGTCCCTCACTCACTTTTTTTAAATTCAGTGTGAGAATTGAGCTCGAGCTTGTCCTGCCAGGAGTTTGTAAATCTGGGCCGACATGGAGTCAGGGCCATTCTCACACACATGCAGGTGCTCATTGGTTACAGTGATGCAAACACAGTATGGTGAAAAAAGAGAGAACTATACGAAGCAGAAAAAAAACAGCGTAATATACCATCTGACAAAGGCCTGCGCTATAATGCTTCAATGAACTGGCTATTCTTTATAATATACTCAGATCAATAGGAGACAGAGATGTTAAGTTAAAAATCAAGGGTTTTTATTATTATTTACAGCAGGGGTGAGGAACCTTTTTCCTTTCAATTTTTACAACATCCTCCGAGGGTCGTACAAATTATTGAACTCAACCTCTGCTTAAAAAAAGTAAAATCACAGCCCATTAATTTGGCCTTTCTTTCATGCTGTGCAAAGAAAAAGCAACCTCTTAATCCAGATATCTCACCATGACTCACGCATGCATGCATGTGCACGGTGTGGCATGACCACCAAAACAGAAAGATATGGACACAAGATGTGTGCAAATGTATTTAGTATCCTATCCATGTGAACATGATTTAAGTGGGAGGGGGGACCTAACCTCCTCTAGGGGGGTCCGGGGGCATGCTCCCCCGGGAAGATTTTTTTTTTTTTTTTTACATATTGAAGTTAAATGCATCAATCTGGTGCACTTTGAGAGCAACATTAAGAGATCTATGGATACATCTCTCAACAACCATATGAAACAGAACTGTAAGCAGATTTTTCTTTTTGGATATTACAAATCACTCCCATTTTAAACTCTATTCTTGTTATTTTTAACAACTTTTTTGTTACTGTCATATAGTATTTTATACCTGTTTTTCATTTAGTCTCATTAATAACTATAATGATCATATCAAGGTGTGCCTTAACCTCACTGAGCTGAGGTTATTTGAGCCTCTCAGGAGAGAGCTCTCTTCCACCTGGTTGTAGAAAAGCTCTTTAAATTTGTTAGCATAGCTAGCTAACCAGATGCTAATAACAACAGATTGCCACTGTGCTTACAACTAAAGACACAGCCACGCAAACACTGCGGCATGTGTACGGCTCCTTATGGGTATTGCAATATTTGAAGAGCTGGAGCAGCGTTCCGGTGCTCTCTGTCAGCACTCCTTTCAGACGAGACATATACCACGTGAAGACATGTTGTTGTGTTCAAGGAACCTGTACTTGGCCAGGAAAAACAGGTACTCGCTTGTTTAATTATTTTTGCGGTCTAGATTTCTTCTTCTTTTTTGAAGTGAGAAGTTGTCCGTCAGTCGGACTGACGGACGGACTCCCCCCACCCCAAAACGAAAACTCTTCGATTCTCCACGAATTACACAAGTCACCCATATCAGCGTTAAAAAAGCGGGAGGCTTCGAAAAATCCCCTATTAATGTATTGATTATAGCGCCGGGTCCGTATAGGTCGGCGTCTGGGTCCGGATCCGGACCGCGGTCCGCCTGTTGCCGACCCCTGATCTACATCCTCCCCCTTGGTCAGATTCTCCGCCAATACAACCTGGACTTTCACTGTTACACCGACAACACCCAGATTTACCTCAGCACCAAATCCCCCAACAACCCCCCCCTCACCCACATCGAATCCTGTGTGACTGCAATAAAATCCTGGATGCAACACAACTTCCTGAAACTCAACAGCAATAAAACTGAACTCCTCCTCATCGGCTCCAAATCCACCCTCAGCAAAACCCCCAACCTGACAGTCACCATTGATGGCACCCTTGTTTCCCCCTCCACCCGGGCACGCAACCTTGGCGTTATATTTAACCCCACCCTCTCCCTCGAGCCCCACATCCGTCAAGTTGTAAAAACCACATTTTTCCACCTCCGCAATATTGCCAAATTCCGTCCCTCTCTCACCTGCCCTGCAGCTGAGCGACTCATTCCTCCCGCCTTGACTATTGCAACTCACTCCTCTACGGCATCAGCACTACATCCCTCAATAGACTCCAGCGTGTCCAGAACGCAGCCGCCAGACTCCTCACCCACACCAAATCATGGCATCACATCGCCCCGGTCCTCAAAGAACTCCACTGGCTCCCCGTTTCACACCGCATCCACTACAAACTCCTGGTCCTCACTTTCAAAGCCCTCCACCATCTGGCCCCCCCTACCTTACTGACCTCCTCATCCTCTACCAACCACCCCGGTCCCTGAGATCCACCTCAGCCGGTTTGCTTTCCATCCCCAAGGCAAACTCTGGAGCTTCGGGGACAGAGCCTTCTCTGTGGCAGCCCCGAAGCTCTGGAACTCCCTCCCCCAATACCTCCGTGAGTCTGAGTCGCTCACCCTGTTCCAGTCCCGCCTCAAAACCCACCTCTTCAACTCTGTATCCATAAGCCCCCCCCCCCCCTCAATAACCTTCCTCCTGACTGCTTTTCTGTTTTGTTTTGTTTCTTTTTGGCTATGTCTTTGTTTTTGTTTTGTTTGTCTACCCTCCCTCCCAAATGTAAAGCGTCTTTGGGTTCAAGAAAAGCGCTATAGAAATAAAATATATTATTATTATTATTTCCAGGTCAAAATGAAGAGGATAGTTTCAGAGGATAGACATCTTATGCTCTTGTTAAACTATACAAATAAATCATAAACAAGGTGTATTTAAACGATCTTAACCCAGCATAAAGCCCACACCCTCACCCTCAAAGCATGGTTAACAAGACGGGCAGCGTTCTCACAAGGAGAGTGGGTTGTTCCCCCCTCCCCACAACTTCACAGCGTATACTGCCATCCGAAGTCCCCGGAGTTGGGGACTGGCTTCAGTAGAAGCTGCTGGGACTCCCAGCAGCTTCTACTGAAGCCTTCCGAGTAAATTGCCAGAACGCCGACGCCTCCTCATCTCCACTGCTCCCATGTTTTCTTTTGTGTTGCTATAAATTATTCTCTCTGCGTTTCTGCGCGGGGCTAATGCTAATAATGCCAGCAAATACAATGGCGGCGTGGTTTGCAATTCGCCCAGCCAATCGAAATGTATACTTTTTTCTCCCCAGGATAGTACCACCTCTCTAGCAGGCACTAAACCTGGGAGTAAAAGTTCTCTGAACTAAGTTCTCTTTTTGGTGTGAATGCAAAATTCCAGGCACGGAACTAAACGGGAAAAGTACAGATAAAAGTACTCCGGTGTGAACGCGCCTATTACGTTGTACTATGTGCCGTGCCCCTGACGGCCCCAGCCCCTGTTCATTAACAAGCTTGAATTAAACAGTCTCTCGTTTTACTACAAAGGCCCATGCCACTCACAGTCACCAAATTCATAACATTTGTCAGGGACCTTCACCCGGTGGATTTCAAGATGGCGCATGTGTCGGCATGCCGCTCCTTGTTATCCTGTTTTTGTTTTATGTTTGTCAGAATGTCTCTGCTCTGCTCGTCTATGATCGCCAAGCTCTCCTCCACCTAAGACCCTCACTGGAGTTTATACTGCTGCCCAAACCTACATCTGGCAACCGTAAATCGACTCCCCCCCTCCTCTACTGTCAGATATTCCCACCTACCTGCGCCGGTTGCCCTGCATCCTGCCTCACCGAAAGCGCTTTAGGCGACAGGGAAAGCGTGGTGGCGCACTTGTCCATCAAAAAGCACACCTGACGGCTTCTTCTGGGACTTATCCACGCATCAGATGTCATGGCCCTCCCGCTGTACACCATGTGAGGGATCGATGGATTCGCCCTGTCTTTCCGGAGCTGCGGCCTCTGCTGGGCCCGCTGGCAGCTCCTCCTGCCCCACTGACTGCTCCCAGTCCGCGCGGCGTTCAACACGCACATCTTCGTCCGCTAAGACGCACTACACCTTCGGCACCTCCGGAGAGAAAACTCTGCATGGCTTTGCTAAACGCTAGGTCAATAGCAAACGAGACGTTCCTGACTTCTTCACCTCTCGTGATCTGGATTTGATGTTTCTGACAGAGACCTGGGTCCATACTGGCAAGTATGTACCGTTTTCTGAACATCTTCCTCCTGACTGTACTTTCTTCAGCTCCCCCCGTACCACCGGCCGTGGTGGGGGCATAGCATCAGTGTTTAGAGCTAGTCTCCAATGCCGATTGATTCAACCTGTAACTAGCTATGCTAGCTTCGAGTTGCAGCTTTTTAAACTGAACCCGGCCTCGCCTATACTCTGCACAGTCGTGTATCGTCCACCAAAGTCCAATAAGGATTTCATAACTGACTTTTTTGACTTTCTGTCCGGGATCAAGGTGAAATATGATCGTGTTTTGATCTGCGGAGACTTTAATGTCCATGTGTGTTGCGAGTCTAAACCTCTAGTTAGGGACTTTTTAAATCTCCTCGACTCTTTCGGTCCCATTCAGTCCGTGGCTGGCCCAACACACGATAAAGGACACACCTTAGATTTAGTATTATCGTTTGGACTGTCTATCTCTGTGGATGAAATCTGTGCAGCAACCATAGACTGTATATATAAATGGACGTAGGGTCCGTGACGTCACCCATAGGAATCTGCAGAGTTGCCGTGAAGCCCTTAGTAGGCGGAGTCGGCCACTAACGGCTCGACAGTGATGTCAGAGTTCAACTCCCGCCTGTTCCAGCCTGCTCCAAATAAGGGCAAAGAGGCGGAGCCGAGGCGGGACCTGCTGCCACCGAGCTGGAAGTTCCAGAGCTAGCTGAAGCTACCAAGCTAAGCTAACATGCTCCCCATCTGCACACTGCCGTCGCATTCTACGTTTCTAAGGTAAGCGGACATAAAACTATTCAGCAAAACTATAAATAATAATCTAAGTTATTGAGTTTTTAGCATAATACTTCAGAATCTTAAAACCCCTTAATGTTTGTATGCAATTGTGCTAAATTCAACACTGGAATCAAGCAAATATTAATATGTTTGTATAACATTAGTTATTTGTATTTTGATATCACTTAATTATACGTTTAAGTCAAGCTAAGGTACATGTGATGGTAGCTAGTTAGTGCTCTTACCTGTGAGGCCTCCTCCAAACAGCATAATAACCAGACTGTATCATTAAAACTAAGTACCAGTTCTAGATCCTTGACTTTAGACAAACAATTCAAAAGACAACATGTATTTAAAGACCCATCTTTATTTGAATGTGCCTCTTAACCTGATATATTAATTATACAGTAATAGTATTGACAATCTAAAAAAACTGAGCAACTCAACAGTCAACTTTATGTTTCTTATTGTCTAAAGCATTTATTATTTTCATTTTCCCCCTCTCATATTCAGTGTGGACGGATTGAGACAGCATGGTGTCCAGAGAGCTGCAGAGACTTCAGGGAGAAACCTCCGTGTGATGGACGTCCAGTCTGTTGGTTTGGAGAGGACTGAGGGTCTTTCCTCAGCGAGGAGGACCAGGCCTGATGGAAGAGCCCATGCTGGGCAAAGCTGATACCAACTGCACAGGCCTAGTCTGTCACGTTATTTGACTAAATGTGTTTACTTATAAATGTAATAGGTTTACACCTTCTGTCCATATGTGCTTTTTATTTAAAACATTTGATTAACTTTTGGTTCACATTTCAATAAATTGTATTTGTATTTGCATTCCTTTCGTCCATTATTCTTACTGAAAATGTTAGATTACACATTCACATCTGACTGAAGATTGGCCCCATTTATTTGTGATGTTGCAAACTCTGCGGTACAAGGCACAAGCAATGTAAAGCTCATAAAGTGAGGCAAATAGAAATAATCAGCTGATGGAGTGTCTCATAACATCAGCTTTTAATGTTCCTCTTGGATGTTCTTCTTGACCCTCAGAGAAGGAGAAAATGTCGTGTCTTTCAGGCATGTCCTTTCCTAACAAAAATGACAGGAAACATAAAACATATTATTGCAGAACAAGTGTGTTATTTATGAAAGCGGTGTGTTTGTGTGTTTAGGGGCTGTAGATATAATTATTTTGTAATTGTAATGGTTTTTTTAACAGTGAGCAATCAGATTATGAATGAACAGTATGAAGTTCATCAACATTGAAATATATGTTATTATCAAAATAATATTTAACTGTTACAAAACGTAGTGCAACTGTAGAAGCTTGCTCTGTTGTCTCACTGAAAGAATAACTTTTACCACGTTTTTACAGACAATATTGAGAGATAAATAGTAGCAGTTCTCACTATGTTAAATATCTTTTCCTTCAATACATTAAATTAGAAAGCTGACAAAGTCATATTGCTAAATATCTAAAATGTAACTTTTTGCATGGAATAAACCCTCAACTTAACTGATGTGTAGGTGATCTGGTATTTAGTATTGTGTATTGTGTATTGGAATGTATATCAGTGTATTCAAGTCAATACTTCATTCATTTAAACCAATATCTTTCTTGATTCTTTGTACAGTATGACAAAAGAGTCTTTGTACCTGAGCTGAAGTTCACTGCTGTGAGGAGTCCAGTTCTGTCTCTCACTCTCTGGTCCAGCCTGTCTGCATCACCTGGACATCTTAAACAAACAGATATATATATATATGTAAAGTACCATGTGTACAAACAATATGACTGATTCTCTTCTGTTGAACATGTTGGATTGTGTATTGTCCGAGTCAGGGTCCTTTTTATTTTACTGTAACTTTGGAAGTTGTGTTACCAATGCTTACTGTTTATTTGATACCCATTTGGTAATGCAATTAATAAAAACAACAAGGTTTGGGTTCATTCTTCAGATGACTGTGACGTTAACGTGTAAGCTCGATAATGAACTCCAGCTCAACCAACCATATTGTAATATCTAAGTAATCATCTTTAAATATGACATTAATAATTGTAATATACACACATCTTATTGTGAGGTTGATTTCACATACACGACATTAGCTTGTCTACATACTTGAGCATAGCCAATTTAAATTAACGTTAGATGCATACAGTTCTACCTACATAATAAAATATCTCTAAATTACAAGGATGTAACCTTATTTTATCAACCTCAAACAGAAGCCGTTTGTTCAACAGTATTATCCCACTTAACACTTGTCTATTTCGTTTTAACCTTTATATATACAGTCTATGATTTTAACTTGGAGGCTACGATTACAATCGTTAGCACCGATGTAGCTACCACTAGCTTACATGCTAACCCAAGCCTTACCATTCATTACGTAGCTGATTAAAATAATTGACACATAAATAAAGCACTCGAATTTTACTTACCGCATTCATGCACCGTCTGTTTTAACCGCAGAGCGAGTCACAATAGTCCGATATATAAGCATGAAGAACAAACAACCACGGCCGGCTACAAGTTGTGTTCCCTGGATGAGCTGAGCAGGCAGAGTCCCTGTAGCTTCACGGAGCAGCTAGCAGAGAGACAAGAAGCTAGCAGCGGCAGGCACTTGACAGAGCCGTCACTCAACGTGACCACGCCCTAATTGATGCACAAACTTTAAGACCTAATATAAATAAAAGGGTCGCGTTAGAAAACAATTCACTCACAGATCCATAATCATGAAGGTGGAATTTAACTATATCGATAATAAAATGTATGGAGCCAGGGGTAGAAACATGTTTTTTTCTGCTGTAAAATTGGGCATTTTAACATGGGGGTCTATGGAAATTGCTCCTTTCTGCAGCCATCACCTATCGGCCAATATATGAACTGCAGTGTGTGGCACTTCCGTATTGTATGAAGGGCCGTGAAGGCCAAAATTCAAACTCACCTCACACACACACTACTGAAAATATCTGGCCTTGCACACACACTACTGAAATCCTATCACATTCACTACTGAACACCTCACACACACACTACTGAAAATTAAGCCTCACGCACACACACTACTGAAATCCTCTCACATTCACTACTGAACACCTCACACACACACTACTGAAAATTAAGCCTCACGCACACACACTACTGAAATCCTCTCACATTCACTACTGGACACCTCACACACACACTACTGAAAACATCTGGCCTTGCACACACACTACTGAAATCCTCTCACATTCACTACTGAACACCTCACACACACACTACTGAAAATTAAGCCTCACACACACACTACTGAAATCATCTCACGTTCACTACTGAACACCTCACACACACAATACTGAAAATTAACCTCACACACACACTCCTGAAAAACATTTTACTGAAAGGTTCTCAGTAGGGAATGTGCATGTGTTTCACCTATGTGTGTGTGAGGGGATTCTTGCTGTAACGGAAGTCATTCTAATGTAACGGATGTCATTCTAATGTAACGGAAGTCAGTGGTCTCTTTGCTAGCTCCGTTAGCTTCATTAGCTCCAGGCTGCAACTCCGAAGTGTTTGTTGTGTCGATGCCTGGTGGAGTATTCTTCATTGAAATATCGCACTTATCGTATGGCTCTGCGGTTCAAACAGACCGTCCATGAATGCAGTTTATTCGGTAAGTACATTTCAAGCACTTTATTTCTTACTTGTCTTTTTATTCAGCTAACAAGCGAGGCGAAGCTACATCTGTGCTAACGATGCTATCCGTAGCATACAAGTTAAAACATAATGGAGAAGTGTAACACATTGAGAAGGATTATACTGTAAAACATAAGGCTTCTCGGTGAGGTTGGTAAAATAAGGTCATGCTTGTACATTAGTTAGTTTGCTAGTTAGGTAACTGTATGCATTGTTATTGTTAATTTAAAATATCTATGCTCGACGATGCAGACAGCTAGCGTCACATTAGTGTTGAAGAGCAGCGTACTGTATGAGATTAACCTCACTATAAGATCTGTGTATCTGAAAAATATGAATCTCACATTTCCAGTTGGTTCCAGAAATAACGTTGACGTAGATAGTGCAATATGGTTTGAAACTAGCTGGAAATAAGGTCTGTGGTTGAGACGCATTTAAGAGATGGGTCACGTTTTGTTCAGCCGGATAATATCCACATGTCTACCCTACTTTTATCATTTTCAAATCATAAATCTAGTTGCCAGAAGCAAAATGCTAACGGTATGCTTAAAGGAACTGCAGCTGCTTCAACGTCACGCCGATTTAAGATCCATATTCAAACATACAGATTATAAATGGTACAAGTTGAAGCGTTTGTTTGAACAGTTTGCAGGAACTTGCTTTCAAGCAGAACTTGAAAATGTACATAAATAGCTGACGTTAATAATGCTAACTAGCGAGCTAGCTGTGTAGATCTGCTGCACTATTTACTACAGCCCGGCTGTCCGCAGCCGACTTTATAACGATGTGACCGGACGTCACGTCTCCTCCCTCTGTGACGCTGCTTGGCACCATGCCAGCGCACCTGCAAATCTGCTCCCTCCCCCTCCGCTTCTCCTTGAATGTGGCCGCGTGGATTGTTTGGCGTGGCAGCTCGCGCATCACACTCTCTACCAGACAGGTAAAACCTCTTGCATTTCTGTCATCTATTCATGGGCACGAGTGACACCCGGCTTGACACTACTCTGTCTTAGCGCAGCTGACGCCCGGTGCGTTTGAGGAGGATTGGCTCCGGAGGTTCCCGGTTTTGCAGTGTTGCAACTATTGGTGAGTTGCCGTTGTCTGCCGTGTTCTCACCTTCAGCTTGGTTGCTCTGGTGTACTGACTGTTATTAATGTCACAGTGGGATTGTTGGGTCTCGCTCTCCCTTCCCTGTGGGCTCTGTGGCTGCAACTGGCCGCACAGGCTGGTATGTATGAACTCCCCCATGGATAACTTGTAATGCAATAAACTTAAGTAGGCTATTCACCAGTCATTTTAAACCACTTTCCAGGGGTGCCATAAACATTCTCCCTTCCTGGTGGGCTCTGTGGCAGTTGTAGAAGTTGGGACGCCGTAACCACTCTCCCCACCTCTGGTCTGGTTTTTGTTTATTCATCTCCAACCACGTTTTATCATCTTACTGATTTTTAACTGTTTCTCTTGTGCCGGACAGGTGCTGTGGGCTCGAGGCGGCAAACCAATCCCTGGTGGTGGTGTTCTTCACGTGTCCGTTTTGTTTGATGTGCAGTGTCACGGGTGATTTTGATTTGACCCCTTCCTCCCCGTTTTGTTAATTGCCGCCGTGGTAAGCCCCAGCACTGTCCTTCTGCCTCCTCCCTGGAGAACTTTTAGAATATTACATTGTGTATTATTAGGAATACAATTATGTGCTAATAAAATAACAATTGTTGTAATATCTTTTATACTGTCTCTGCCTGTGGTGTTCAAGCGAACCTGATTGCCTTTTATGAAATTGTATAACTTTAGTTTTTAGTAATTTCCTGGGGGCGAAACTCCCCCAGGTGGCGTTGTCAGCAAACCGAGAGTACCTACTGAAACCCACACCGCCACAACAGTATTAAGTGAAAACCATTCAAAATATTTTATAGAATAAATCCGTTATCCAAATCCCATAAAAACACAAGACAACCAGCAATTAGACAATACCCTGTGTCGTATTTTTGTCGGATGAATGCAAGCTGATATTGTCACTTTCTAAAAAAACTTAATTAGGGTTGTTCCCTCTTGTTTTCTCTTTGTTAGGATAATACTACAAAAGTATTTGTATTCCCCCCGGTCTGCACGTTTTACGTTGCTTAAGGTAAGTGAACATGAAACTATTCAGCATAACTTTCAATAATAATCTACGGTATTTATTGAGTTTTGGGATATTACTTGCATACAAATCTATAAATGCCTTAAGGTTTCTAAAATATACAATATGTGGTAAATTCAACAGTGGACCCAGCAAAGATTCACATTTTTGCATGATTTGTTATTGATTTTTTGCTGTTACTTAATTATACTTTTAATAAATTCAAGTCAAGCTTAGTTACATGTGATGGTAGCTATATGCTCTTACCTGTGTGCCTCCTCCGCAACCAGACTGTATTCAAACTCTTAAGTACCAGTTCTATCTACTTTAAACAATTAAAAAGAGACAATCAACTACATTTATTGATATCCCAATCTTTATTTTTGGGGCCTCTTCTTCTTTTAAATTAAACTTTCAGACATGAGATATTGAAATACAGTAATATTTAAAAAAGAATGAGCCATTCCTTACAGTTAACTTCATATTTCTTATTGTCTAAAGCATTTATGACACATTTCCCCCTCATATTCACAGTGTGGATCAATTGAGACAGTGTGCAGAGACTTTGGGAGAAACCTCAGCGTGACGGATGTCCTGTCTGTGGGTTTGGCTGGAGAAGGTGGAGAGGTCTTTCTCTGGGATGAGGACGTGGCCTGATGGAGGAGGACGTGGCCTGATGGAGGAGGACCAGGCCTGATGAAGAAACCCCCTAACTGCATCTGTGAGCCCATACTGGGCTCAGCTGCCACAAACAAATGATGGTCCTGTTTGACTTTGTGTTCACAATAAAAGTGTAGTTTCTTAGTGAATGTCCTGTATTGGTCTTTAATCTGAAATCAGCTTTTCATTTTCTTCTTGCCCCTCTGAGAAAACGGTGAGGCAGTTGTGTCCTTCAGGTGTGTCCTTTCCTAACAGAAATGACAAACATATGACATTATTGCAGAGCAAGTGTGTTATTTATGAAAGGTTTGTTTATTTAGCGGCTGTAGAAATAATGTATTTTTTAAATGTTAATGTGTTTTTTTAATTCATCACTTTGTACTACAAAGATAATCAGATTATGAATGAACAGTCTGCAGTTAATCAACATTAAAATATCTTATTAAATAATATTCAACTGCTCGGTTGTCTCACTGCAAGAACCACTTTTACCACGTCTTTTACAGACAATATGTAGAGACAAATGGTAGCAATTCTCACAATGTAAAATAATAATTGCCTTAAATACATTGAAATGTGAAAGCTGATTATAGTTGTTACTTTATCTATTTAAACCAGAACGTTTCTCGATTCCTTGTACCTTTGAGTCCATGCTGAAGTTCACTGATGTTAGGAATAGGTCTGTCTCTCGTGGTCAGCATCCTCTGGTCTGTCTGCCGCATCACCTGGAAACTTTAAACAAACATATATATGTATATATATGTATATGTATGTGTATGTATATATATATATATGTATATATATACACACATAGGTGAAGCACATGCACATTCCCTACTGAGAACCTTTCAGTAAAATGTTTTTCAGGAGTGTGTGTGTGAGGCTTAATTTTCAGTAGTGTGTGTGTGAGGTGTTCAGTAGTGAATGTGAGAGGATTTCAGTAGTGTGTGTGCAAGGCCAGATGTTTTCAGTAGTGTGTGTGTGTGTGTGTGTGTGTGTGTGTGTGTGTGTGTGTGTGTGTGTGTGTGTGTGTGTGTGTGTGTGTGTGTGTGTGTGTGTGTGTGTGTGTGTGTGTGTGTGTGTGTGTGTGTGTGTGTGTGTGTGTGTGTGTGTGTGTGTGTGTGTGTGTGTGTGTGTGTGTGTGTGTGAGGTGTTCAGTAGTGAATGTGAGAGGATTTCAGTAGTGTGTGTGCAAGGCCAGATGTTTTCAGTAGTGTGTGTGTGAGGCTTAATTTTCAGTAGTGTGTGTGTGAGGTGTTCAGTAGTGAATGTGAGAGGATTTCAGTAGTGTGTGTGGAAGGCCAGATGTGTTCAGTAGTGTGTGTGTGTGAGGTGTTCAGTAGTGAACGTGAGAGTATTTCAGTAGTGTGTGTGCAAGGCCAGATGTTTTCAGTAGTGTGTGTGCGAGGTGAGTTTGAATTTTGGCCTACACGGCCCCTCATAGTATTGGCTTCCCGGCTCTTCCCCAGAGTTTGCCGCTTGGCAGCAACGCGTATCTCAGACCATTTACCGGTTCTGTTTACAACCTCGATCCCTTCTGCGGGAGTCGAATCACGTGCCCCTGCGCGTTGTCTGCGTTCAATTAACCCCTTGACAGCCTCACATTTTTGCTTTTAATGCTTCTCCGATCTGTAAATTAGAGGTGAACTGTGCTCTTAGTGCTGATGAGCTTATCTCCATGTTTGACTCGACATGTACCCTAATACTGGATTCCGTTGCTCCTTTTACGCTTAGACGCACCAAAGTTCTCTTAGAGCCGTGGCTTAATGACTGTACTCGTGCTCTTAGACGCGCTTGCAGGCGTGCAGAGAGAAAATGGAAAAAGGATAAACTCCATGTCTCCTTAGAAATCCTTCGTGCTTGCCTTTCCGACTACCAGACGGCAGTCAAAGCAGCCAAAACGGAGCACATTTCTCTGTTAATCTTTAAAAACAGTCATACACCTCAGGTTCTTTTTAATGTCCTCAACTTGATCATTAATCCTTGTGATGCTTCTCCAATTGTGCCATCGACTACCCTCTGCGATACATTTCTTACATTTTTTATCGAAAAAGTATCTGCGCTTAGGCTAGCCCACACTAGTGCTACCCCAGATTCTGCTCCTTTTCTGTGCCCTGCTGTCCTCGACCACTTTGAGCCTGTATCCCTCTCTTCTCTCTCGGATGTAGTCAAGCACCTGCGGCCGACAAACTGCACCTCGGACAGCATTCCCTCTCGCTTCCTTAGAGATGTTTTTGAATCAGTTGGAGCAAGTGTTGTATTGCTTGTAAACACCTCTCTTAGCTCAGGATGTGTCCCAGCTGCCTTCAAACATGCCGTGGTCAAGTCACTACTTAAAAAAAAAAATCACTACAGCAGTTGATGGACTGCTTAACAGAGATTAAATCCTGGCTGAGCCAAAACTTCCTCACCCTCAACGAGAGCAAGACCGAGGTCATCTTTTTTGGACCCTGACCTCCAGCCTCTCCGGTTGATATTCTGGGCTCCCTCAATAAAAACATCCTCCCCTCTGTCATGAACCTTGGAGTGACCTTCAATAGCGCTTTTAAATTTGATAAGCAGGTTAGCAGCGAAGTCAAGACCTGCTTTTTATAAATACGACTATTGGCTAAGACCAAGTCGTTTTTATCTTTTAAAGACCTAGAAAGGGTTATTAACGCCTTTGTTACCTCGAGATTGGATTACTGCAATGCTCTGTATGTGGGTATGGACCAGGCCTCAATTAGACGCCTGCAGCTAGTAGGGCTGTGCATCTTCACTGGTCTCACGATTCGATTACGATTATCCTGTCAACGATTCGATTCGGTTCGATATCCCGGTGCATCACGATTCATACCAATGCGTTGTATCCTCAATTTTCTATATTACTGCACATGGCTTATTTTTCATCAATACATGCAGTAAATACATATGAACTCTCTTATTTAGAAAGTGCTTCAGAAATCAATAACATAAATGTCTTGACATTAATTTATAAACCAAAATAAATGAATTGTATAGGTCTAGCCTCCGTGTGTGAAGTTGTTGCATCCTCAAAAACAAAAAGCTAATGCTTCTGCAGTCTAGCTGCAGCTTCTAGCCGCGGCCTGCTGTTAAGAAAGGACACTGAATGTCCTGAATGTGGCCTCACACACAGGACCTGAGTCTGAACACAGCAGACAACAGGAGTATTTACAACAGCATATACAAACTAAAATACTGCATGTGGGTGCACACTTACATTCTCTGTTTTACTGTTACATAAATCCCATGAACGTATGAGATTAAATTAGCTTCATTATATCTCAGTGATTAAGTGAATAATAAAGTTTCTATCGGGTCACTATCAGCATGTCACTCATTATTTTCAGGGAGGGGGCGGGGCTTGGAGGAACGGAGAGGAGACGGTGATCGCGGAAGCTTTTTTCCTCCTTCCTTCACAAACTTTACACACGTATCGTCTGAAAATTGCTAGAGGACATTCATACTCTGCAATCCAAGACTTAATTAAATCCACCAAAAACCTGACATGATTGTAACGCGATTATTTTTGAAAAACATAAATCCCTGTGCCGCAGCGACACGGAGTGATTCAGAGCGGGTCCTTCTGCTGTTGGTTCTGGACTGGTGGTGTTGTGTTGGTGGATAAAGCAGACTGCTCCGTGTTGCTGTGCCGCTGTCACGTCTGTTCCCTGATCTCTGCGTCACCGACCGATTTGATATTAAAGTGACAGAAAAAACGTTATAGTAAAGCCGCGGCCGTAAAATGAGGAAGCAACGTTACTACTCTATAACCGATTATCTTCCGTCACTGCATCGAGACCGAATCGTCCGCATCGCATCGTAGAAACGATTATTTTCAACACCCCTAGCAGCTACAGTAGTGCAGAACGCAGCGGCACGTCTTCTAACTGGCCATAAAAAGCGTGAACACATCACCCCAATTCTGGCCTCACTGCACTGGCTTCCAGTTCGGTTCAGAATATATTTTAAAATCCTTTTATTTGTTTTCAAAGCCCTAAATGGGCTGGCTCCTGCCTATATAGCCGAACTCCTCCAGCGCTACACCCCAGGCAGAGCCTTAAGGTCGACTGATCAGCTGCTGCTGATAGTGCCTAAGACCAGGCTCAAAACCCGAGGGTACCGAGCATTCGCAGTAGCGGGCCCCAGGCTCTGGAACATTTTGCCCCTCCATGTGAGGTCGACCCAGACCCTGTTTTTTTTTTTTAAATCAACACTTAAAACTCACTTTTTCTCTCTGGCCTTCTAGGCTTCTCTTATCAAGAATAACTTTATCCAGGACCTTTTCCTTCTCTAACCTCTCGAGGTTTTATTAGAGGGAAACGGTTTGTAGAGTGGCTTAGACAGGCCGGGGAGTGTTACGATTCGTAGACACAGCGTACCTCCCTATCTCTCATCAATTTCCAAATTAGGCTCCAGTGGGGACCTTGTTGCCCGAGTGTGCCTCTCCACCTATGTTTCTTACTCTCTTAATTGCTAACCTTTGCCCTCAACCTATTCTAAGGGAGTGCTTGTTCTTCCGTCTGTCTGTCTGTGTCTGTGTTTTCTCTTGTTCCGATTAACCCAGCCAAATTTGTTCTTGTTTTGTATCTATCTCTACGCCGGGATCCGGAGTCAAGGCTGATCTTCTTGCTGTAGTCCTGTGTCCTGGATCCTCTATCCTGAGTTCTGGATTAAGTCGTGGACTTCGGGTCGTGGCTGAACCTGTCTCTGCGGTCCTGCCTGGGTCTCGTCATGCTCCCTCCCTGAAGGCTCCCACAGGATTGTAGTTGACATGTTCGTAGATTACTTCTTCTTATTACAGACACATGCATTTCCTAACATTCGGTCTACATGCTGTAAAATGTATTATCTCTTGGATTTACACACGGCATCTATTGCAGTCTGTCCGTCCTGGAGAGGGATCCCTCCTCTGTTGCTCTCCCTGAGGTTTCTCCCATGTTCCCTTTAAACTGTGGGTTTTCTCCGGAAGTTTTTCCTTGTACGATGTGAGGGTCTAAGGACAGAGGGTCAGAGGACAGAGGGTGTCGTTTTTTCTCATACTGATATTCTGAACAATCTGTGCCGTTGTATTTGCTGTAAAGTGTCTCTACTGTAGGCTATTTTTATTATATGTACAGCACTTTGGCTCCACCAAAAATAGTTTATAAATGTGCAGTGCTATATAAATAAAACTTGATTTGATTTGATTCACTTACTTCTCCCCATTTTGCCTCACCTGCCATCTCTGCTGTGTGTGTGTGTGTGTGTGTGTGTGTGTGTGTGTGTGTGTGTGTGTGTGTGTGTGTGTGTGTGTGTGTGTGTGTGTGTGTGTGTGTGTGTGTGTGTGTGTGTGTGTGTGTGTGTGTGCGTGGACTAGCATTACTATACTTGTGGGGACCTAACTATGTTTACACAGTCACGTGTGGGGACTCGCCTCCCTTATGGGGACACAATGGAGGTCCCCATAAGGGGAATCATTAATTTTAGAGTGAAGACTTGGTTAGGTTTAGGATTAGGGTAAGGGTAAGGGTAAGGGTAAGGGTTAGGCATGTGTTGGTTATGGTTAAGGTTAGGAAAAGTCTCCAGGAAATGTATGTAAGTCAATGTAATGTCCCCTGAAGTGATGTATACATGGTGTGTGTGTGTGTGTGTGTGTGTGTGTGTGTGTGTGTGTGTGTGTGTGTGTGTGTGTGTGTGTGTGTGTGTGTGTGTGTGTGTGTGTGTGTGTGTGTGTGTGTGTGTGTGTGTGTGTGTGTGTGTGTGTGTGTGTGTGTGTGTGTGTGTGTGTAATGTAGTGGACATTTTTATTATATCCTTATATGCTTAAACCAAATGCTTCTCATTTCCTGAGATGTGCTGTTTTCTTCCATCTACTCTACTTTGGGTTTATTCCCAAGCGCTTCAAGGCCACAGAGCTGCTTTGGCTACTGGGTTGAGACTCACACAAAGTCACACAAGAACTTCCCTACTCTGGGAACCGTTATGCTATCTACAGCTCAAGGCCAGATGTCTAATAACAATGGGACCGTGTGAAGACAGATTTCTAACCTTCCCACTCTTTCTGTATATAAGCTTTGCTACCATATTGTATGGCGCACACTCACACAGACTATTCTATGCTCTGTGAGACCTGTGTCTATTTGTATTGAATCTCATGTATTTGAAGCTTCAAATAAATAACTAGAAATACAGCTCTGTCTGATTCACCATTTATTTGTTTTGATCACTTTGACTTGTACTCTCCACAGTGTTGGGTCCTAGATTTCCATAACAATTGGCGTTGTCGGCAGGATCTCTGCAAGTTCGATTGGGGACACCTCCGGACGCTGGTGGTTGCTAGCTCCAGGATCCTCGGATCCTCCTCTACCTCGACAGAAACCGTACGGCACGAGAGGACCAGCGTACTCTCCACAGTGTTGGGTCCTAGATTTCCATAACGGTGTGTGTGTGTGTGTGTGTGTGTGTGTGTGTGTGTGTGTGTGTGTGTGTGTGTGTGTGTGTGTGTGTGTGTGTGTGTGTGTGTGTGTGTGTGTGTGTGTGTGTGTGTGTGTGTGTGTGTGTGTGTGTGTGTGTGTGTGTGTGTGTGTGTGTGTGTGTGTGTGTGTGTGTGTGGGTTTTGCACGTTTGTTTCTTCGGTTTGGATTTGAGTTGGTTGGTAGTTTGGTCATCCATTCTCATGTTGTTGCTTTAACTGATTTGATTAATCTAGGATTATGTGATGTGAGAATATGTGTGACAGATGTTGTGCTGTTTGTAGGATTTACATATATATCCATGTCTCAGATCTCACCAAGGAAAATAAATTGTGGCCTGTTCTCCTGGTGCCCAAAAAGAATGGCACACTTTATGCATTTCATTTGAAATCCATCTGCAGGTTGTAATGTTAGTAACATTTAAATTAAATCCAATACAGTAGTAACATTATGTTACTACTGTATTTGATTTCTTGTTTACAAAAATAGTCTGAAGGAGGAAACTTGTGCTGAGCATTGGGTCACTGGAGTCTGTTCACTAGAACACACATGAAGCTGTTTGAATACAGACAGTGCATTTGGCAGATCTTTGACTGTATTAAACATTATGGAGGAACTGAAACCAAATGAGTAAAGTATTGAGTTGTGTTTGGAGGTATGGATTACTGTGCTATTGATCTGGCAGCTGTAGCTGACAGGAGGCGCTGATCTCACAGCAGGAAACCCTCTCCTGGATTTGTAATGCTTGCTGCTTTTTTCTGATAGTGTTTTTCTCCTTCCTTCTGTTCTCTTCTTCTTCCTTCATTTGGATGTACTCCCACTAATCTGCAGGATTAATTTATTCTGCATCTACCTGTATTCTTTGATTATTACCAAAAGACTGCATGCTGAAAACTGGTAGGGATTATCTCCCAGTGGAGTGTTTGATGTTCCCCTCTTAATGATGCTGCCACGCTTAAAACCTTCCCTTTTATTTTCATGTAATGTTGCAGCCATCTTAAAAGCAGTTATTAAAGAAGCATTGCGCTTATTCAGGCGTGTCCACTCCTGCATCAATGTAGGGTCACACCGGGGTCAAATGGTGTTTATGTTCAGCAGGATCGCAAGTAGTATTGATAGCTCGGGGCAGGGCTGAATATCAGAGAATTGAATTGCAAACCTCCTCTCAATGCAAGATAACATATTAACTGACACACACAAACACATACACACGAGCACACACACACATAAAAAACGCTTTGTGGATGATAAACAGAGCTTTGTTATTAACTGATTATAATTTGCGAGTGGTGTCTGTCTATAATTATCATATCAAACATTTAAAAACTTGCACAGATGTTTTGATTTTGTCTTGGAAAGGTTAAAGTCAAACTTACATGCCTGTCTATCTCAACAATCCTAAATTACATTTTTAATTTATTGGATATTTAGTAATTGAAACTTGAATATGACATTTTGATAAGTTCATGGTTTTTGCAGAAAATGATATGTTGCTAATTTGGAAATTATATATTTTTTACACATCCACATCTTCTAGCTCCAAACAACAAACAGACAGACATCGCAACTGCCTGAGGTAGAGCATTTAGCAGCTAAAGAGTCAGATACTACCCTCAGAGACAAATCTATGTTTGAAGTAATCTCATCCTGTGAACATAAACAAGACTCTAATATTGCTCTGTCAGCTCGCTGTGCAAATAGAAAAACATTTGGATTGTATTTTGTCAAAAATAATAAATGTATTAATAAAGCAAGCATCCTAAATGTAGCGATACCAAATTACTAAATGGATTTGTAAAGTGTTATTCTCAAAACAGTGAGCATTTGTTTTGAAGAAGTATGAATATAATTACTATCGGAGCTGTGGCCTGCAGTTAAAAATACCTTGACCATTAATCTAAGTGCTGTTAACAGAGAGCAGAAGGACCCTCATGCCCCCTGCAGAGATGAGAGGGACTGGAGAGAGGAAATCATACATTTGATGACATGTTGATGGCTCTCCTCAACTTTAGCAGTATATTGGCTCTTTATTAATCCCTTATTCTACATGACCATATTCTACAAGTAATAGGCCATTAGTTGGGAGTTTTTCCTCAATAACCCTCTAATTAGTGCTTATTTATTGCTAGGGGTGCAACAACTAATCGACTTAAAATCGATGACCCAATTAGTTGCCAACTAATTCAGTCGTCGATTCGTTGGTGACGTCATCACGTGTGTTTTACGCGCCGTTAAGCTCCAACGTTATCAGTATTTTTATCGGTACTGGAGACGAAATGATCAAATAAAGTCAACATTTCAGTGTTTACAAACATTGACTATTGACAAACATTTAATAAAAGTGAAAAACAATGAACAAGACTTAACGTATTAATAATAATTAATTAGATTTATTCAGTTTGGATGTACGATTTTTGACTTTGTTTAGAGCAGTGATCTTCTCGTCCTCTGCGGCAGAGAGCTTAGCGCTGTCAGACCGGACCTAACCCTAACCCTGAAAAGTATTATCATCTGAAAGTAAAATTAATCATTATGGTATTAATATTAAATACATACAAGTATTTTTACAACTTGTATTTAGAAATACTCCGTTGTAATTATTGATGCATACATGTGTTCATCCATTCAATGTGGCTTCTGCTATAATGGGGTTGATGTATGATATTACTTAATAATACAATACATTATAATATATGATATGATAATTACATTTTAATTTGATTAATTTCTTATTTCATAGAAACTTATCAAACATGTAATTAAAGAATGATGATATACACAGTGATAGATGTTAAGGACTAACGTTTATAATAAATAGCCTAGTATTTATCCATAACTAGAAAATGCATTTCCTGCAGAAAATGCGTGTGAATGCTGTAAACTGTGAACATTTATGGCTGAATTTAGCTGAAGATGCAGAAAAAGCTGAATATTAAAAAAAAAAAGTTTAAAAAAAGGTATAAACAACAACATGTATAGCCTTGATGTCCTGAAATAGCTGAATAATGTAATAGTTGAATGGTTTCTGCAGCTGAAAATAGGCTGAAGGAGTTAAATATCAGATGTAAGTAGTAGTGAATGAATTTGTATTAAGATGAGAAAAAAAAAGTAAAAAGGCTTGGGAAAGCAGAAGAATATTTGAACTGCAAACTTTTGAACTAACTTGATGGTGAATGATCTGTCGCCATGCCAACTGCATTTGATGACATCCCATAATACGCTTAGATGCGTTGATGTCTGCATCGTTACCAAACCTGTGAAGTTTTTGGCCATTTCGAGCATTTTCACTGAAGTTATGAGAACACCGTGTTTCATGGTGAGCATTGTGTTGCCATGGCAACGGCATTTGAAGAAATCTCAAAACTGTCCCGTAGATGACTGTTAGAACACATGTGAAGTTTGAGCACTTTTTGAACATTTTCATGGAGTTATACATTACATTAGGAGGTTACATTACTCTCTCTCTTCTCTTGATCGCCCTCTCTCTCTTCTCTCTCTCTTCTCTTGATCGCCCATCATCATCATCATCATCATCATCATCATCATCATCATCATCATCATCATCATCATCGGTGTGTGTCTGTGTGAGAGAGAGAGTGTGTGTGTCTGTGTGTGTGAGAGAGAGTGTGTGTGTGTGTGTGTGTGTGTGTGTGTGTGTGTGTGTGTGTGTGTGTGTGTGTGTGTGTGTGTGTGTGTGTGTGTGTGTGTGTGTGTGTGTGTGTGTGTGTGTCAGGGTTTCCGTTAGCCGGTAATTACCGTTTTTTAGCTGGTAAAATTGATAAAAAACCGGTAAATTCAAAACCTGACGGTCAAAATGTCTGGTAATAATTGGGGAGGCTCCGATCGATCGGCCGCCAGTCATTATCGGCCGATATTCACTCTCTACTACAAGTAGTTTGTTTGAATGTAATAATTATGTTGTTTGTTGTTTGTGGAATCATTTATTGAAAAATGAATCTGAATGTTTTGATCTGTTACGATTATAAACTGAAGCAATATAAAAATGAGCCCCGTGAACTGAGTTTTAAACTGAAGCATATCTGCTCATAGTCCGGTGGTTACCTGCTAACGGAAACTCTGCTACACAACTATTATTATTATTGTTGAAATATGACCGGTAAGTTTCAAATTAGTCCGGTAAAATAAATTCTGCCCGGGCATTTGACTGGCGAGAAAAAATCCTAGCGGAAACCCTGATGTGTGTGTGTGTGTGTGTGTGTGTGTGTGTGTGTGTGTGTGTGTGTGTGTGTGTGTGTGAGAGAGAGAGAGAGAGAGAGAGAGAGAGAGAGAGAGAGAGAGAGAGAGAGAGAGAGAGAGAGAGAGAGAGAGAGAGAGAGAGAGAGAGAGAGAGTGTGTGTGTGTGTG
This sequence comes from Pseudochaenichthys georgianus, assembly GCF_902827115.2. Classification (NCBI taxonomy): domain Eukaryota; kingdom Metazoa; phylum Chordata; class Actinopteri; order Perciformes; family Channichthyidae; genus Pseudochaenichthys; species Pseudochaenichthys georgianus. The sequence continues at coordinate 2,530,323 of NC_047518.2, read as the reverse complement.
TGTGTGTGTGTGTGTGTGTATGTGTGTTAATTGTTACTGCTCAAATGCATTGCAATAACTTCAATGTTAAAAAAATACTTTGCGCATTACACCAAAATGTCCACCTATTTGGCCGTCGTGCATTTGTTTCATGACATCAGGACGGAAGACTCGAGGCAGCACCACTTGTGGATAAAACTGTGTGTCATCTAGGTAGTAGAACCGCCTAACCAGAATTCCATCTTTGAAGTAGAGCCGCTTCCACTGGCTCTAATATGTTTTTGTAGCTGGGCTGTTACCCATTGTGGCCGTTCATCGCTGGCCTCCATCCACACTCAAAAAACTGACTTTTTGGTGTAGCAAAATATTTTTAATTAACTGTCGTACTTTTTACATGGTAATATCAAGATTCACAAAGAACTAGAATTTCTTAAGTTAGATTTTAAATGTATACACCTTTTATTCATGTAATACATTTACAGTGTGGGAGGAGTACGTTTTATTATATATTTACTCATACTATTTAAATGATTTATAATCACTGCTCATAAACCTTAAAATACTAAGTAAATGTTAATCTAAAACCATAGTAGCTGCTTGAATCCGCGCATGCGTCTTGACAAGACACGATATCCGCGTTTTTGGACGACGGTTCAGTTGGGTTTGCAGTTGCACATTTGAAGGCTGTCGGAAGAGCTGTATGGCTGGAAAAAGAAGTGTTGCTAAGTTACTGCCTCTCTGTTTAAGACTTATGATAATATATGTGTCTTTGTGCATAATAGCCTGATTCTTGTTTGCTTGAACCATGTTAACGTTTCTGTGCATTAGTTCACAAAGTTGAGAGATTATGTTTTAGATATGTTACGTGCTGTTAGCTAGCTAACCTTAAGTGTAATTTACCAGATAATAAAAAAAAAACACTCACATGCATCTAAAGAAGGTTCCACGTTTTATTTCACGTCTATAAAACTAAGGCCACACGAGGACGAATTCGGTCGTTTGCGTTACTGTTTAGTGTCATATAGACCGTTCGGCCACACGAGGACGACCGAATACGGCACTAAACGACTGAGGAAACGACAACGGGTCCCAAGGTGGATAGAAAGGCATACGCCACTCTCTGGGGGGTCAAACAGCTCCGTGTGTGCGCCCTATACAGACATTTTCAGATCACTGATAGTGATTGCGCAATAGCCCCGCCTCTCCCCACCTCTTCTGCTCACCTCCGCTTACCCCGCGCCATTGCTGAAGTGTTTCTCCACCAACAACAACAACAATGGCAGATCGCAGAGTTGCTATCGTGCTCCGGACGCCATTGACCATGCTACAGTTGTTTGTGCAACATCTACAGCAATAATGATGAGGCAATAGCCCCGCCTCTCCCCACCTCTGCTGCTCACCCCCACGTCAAAGTAAACTGCATCCTGAATTCAGATTATTTATCTTTCTCTCGCGAGTGAAGTGTAATCTGACAGGATGGAGACACGCAGCTCTGCTCACCTGCAGCTCCTCCCGCTGCAGCAACACACACTTCAAGTCAGATCATCACCCTTAGCTATTTTAATTACCTCTCAAACTAAACTAGTTATAAATAGGTTTATTTTTACAGTCGGCCGGGTCACTGATTACTGGATGAGCTGCTGCATGAGACAGACACTGACGCTGTCCGAAGAGAGGGAGGAAAAAGAGAGGCTCCGTGTATTTTATTATTATATTATATAGAGTCATTATTCATTTGTTTTAAAGCTCAATAAATAACAAAGAAGACCTTTGACCGGCACTTTTATCATTTTGTCCGGAAGATTTAAACTTTAATACACGTTGACTGGCGAAAAACTCGGCCCCCACCGCGGAGAATAAACAGAAGGGCAACCATGACAACCATGCTTCTTCGCTGCTTTTGTGGAGGAAGTTACAGCGCCACGTACAGGAGTGCATATGTACTGCAGCTTCTCCAGCGGTTGGAGCTAAACGGAGCGGTCTCGTGTGGGCAGACACTATCCGGATAACTATTGCGTGTGGATGGAAGCTTGTTTGCGATTGCGTTTGCGTTAATCCTATGCGTTTAGCCGTTTTCGTCCTCGTGTGGCCGCATCCTAAGGGCATAACAGTTGGAATAGCATTGTCAAAAGCAGAGGAGAGGAAAAGTAATGTTAGCTGAGTTAGCGTTAGCCACAGTTTTCCAAAATTAGCTTTGTCATCCTGTCAGGTTATGGTTACAATGGATTTTTTTTAAACATTAAAAAAAATATGTACAGAAACCAAAGAGGTTACAGTGCTTGCATTATGTCAAATACGCCAATCTATTGTGTTGTATAGATATATTAGCTACTGAAATTAGCATGCTAACTGACTAGCCCTGGCATCAGCCGAGGCGCCAGGATTTCAATTGTGGGTGGGCCAATGTAATTTCGGCTGGGCCTGTTCTAATAGATGTTTCTCGTTAACAGAAATGTAATAAAAATAAATGCCTGCATATCATTGTAGGTAACTGTGTAATGCATATTTCCTATAGTAAAGACACTTTTTCAAAACCCTTCTCTTTTAAACATTTTCACTTATGAGAAGCTTAAATATTATTTAAATGATTAAGCGGCACGCCGTAATGAGTGCAAATAAATGTTATACTGCATGTAATTTAGTTTTGGTTCACAATACATTGATACGTTTAGAAACAAAGAGCATACAACGGCAGAATACGGAATAATGAGCAAGCACCTGATGTGTGTCTGTGTGGTTAGACCGCAGCGTGCTGTCCTTTAGCGGATCTAGCGAAGTGAGCGGCCGTGCGTAAATGGCACTGGTTCTCTGACGCGGCACTTTTCAGAGGCTGCAGATTTATCATTAGGCTACTTCCTTCTGATACTGCAGAGATTTCATGAGCTGAAGGTACGTTTCATACTAAAGCAGCTGGGCAGCAGATACTGTTGCTTCACACTCATAAGCTTTGCTGATTTGGGCTGGAGAATGCCTGCCGCGTCAGGGTGCGCTCTGGTAGTTGCAAATGGCACGACATTTTAGCTCTACGTTTCTTAATCATTTTCCTAGATATGTAGTCTCAATATGAAATGAGGAATCTCTTAATTTGCACACGTGAGAATTATGTCCGGTAAAACTTTACGTGTTCCCGATTTTTCTCAATGATCTCTCCCTGTCGGCCCTCTGGGTTGAGTAGCTGATGGAGGATGGTTCCATGGACAGACTTCTCGCACTGTCTGTAGTTTGTATTTCTCTCCATAGCTATTGCATGAGCTGCGCTGCATTCGTGTTTACTGAGAGATAGTCGATATGTTTCCAGTCCCTGTAACCATGGCGACTGAATGTATTTTCTCCACCGGCCCCGCCTCTCTCACTAAAATGCCGGCACATTTTACAAAACACACTGTCCTTGCTAATGCTATACTCCAAGAATGTGTACTTGTCATACCAGTGGGCAGCGGAGCTCCTTTTGTCCTAAACGTGTCTGATGAGGGTACTTTATGAGATTTGGCTGTGTTGCCGCCGGGTAATCTATGGCTGAGAGGTCCGGCACTGGGATGCTATTTTCTGTTATTAATTCTGTTATATTTGCCGTTACAGGGTTAGAGCCAGCGCAACCGCTGTTTTCTCGTTTCTGCCATCAATAGATGAACGACGCGTACGCGGACCAAGCAATCCCAAATGAAGCTAATTCACAGTAAACACACACACGGCTTAAAATATCTTATAATTATATTGTTGTTGTTTTTTTTTACAGTAAGTTCAAGTATTTTTTCTGCAGTTTGAGACCTGTGAGTTAGTAATTATAATCCAGTGATATAATACATATTACTGTCAAATGAGCCATTCTGCATAATGAGTACTTTTTACTTTAAGTTTATTTTGATACTAATACTTTTGAAATGTTACTTAAGTAAGGTTGTGAATGCATGACCTTTACTTGTAACAGTGTAAAAACTCTGTTATAAATATACACTGTGGTATTGCTCCTTTTACTTCAGTAAAATATCCACGTACTGTTTCCACCAATTGTTTAATTTGTTTTCTTCAAATATTCAATCAAGTCTAATTAAGTGGACATGTTATATTCACGAAGTTCATCTGTCTTCTTTACATATCTGTCAAGTAGAGTGATATATTATTACTGTTATTCTTCACTGCGTAATGTAATGTAAAATTGTGGATAAATGTTTAAACCATTGTTTTAATATTACAAATTATGTCTGTTCATTTACAGAGTGGCCTTACTTTTAAGTGGAGCGGCTGGAGCCCGTTGAGGTCTAGGGAGGAAGACAGTTGACAAATGTCCAAGCTGGTCTCACCAGGGAGAACATGTAGGACTCTTTATATTATGAGATGGTCATGCAAACATTGCAACTTCACGACATCAAAACGTTTACAGCTCATAAAGCATTATAGATTGAATCATCTACACAGCGGTCAAGGCCGGTCAATACCATGCTTGTACTCAGATTGTCCTTGTTCATTTAAAAGTTGGAGTGCTCTTCACACACATTTGTCTAGATACCATACACAAACTGAGCAATTAGGGCAAATTCTTTCATTTTCATGTCTTGTATGTAATGCAAATGGTTTTCACACAGAGAGGCAATATTTTGAACACCTCAGCGCTCATCTGAAAAAGCACGAAACTGTTCATTGTGTTTTTAAAGATTGTGACTATAGTACTAATCTATATTCAACTTTTGCTTCACATAAAAGTAGGAAACACAATCCTCACTGCCTTGAAGATTTTAAATGTAATATAATTCAGTCGTATGCAAGTCAGGCAACAGAAGACAGTAGTTGGTTGGTAGATGAAAGTGAAGTTACTCCTGATGAAACGCTTGTCGAAGAGGGTGAAGATTTAGCTAAAGTCATTGTTCGTGAGCTTGGTTCCTTATTACTTAAATTAGACTGCATCTTCAATGTGCCTGGTAGATGTATAGATGACATTGTAGAGGAGCTTCAATTTATTACTTGTTCAGCATCCACACCAGTTATCAAAAACATTGTCCATAACACGTTAAAAAACCATAACTGTTCTGTTGAAGAATTGGTGATCACAGATTTGGTAAATAACATTTGCCAGTTAAATCCTCTTAGTATAGCCTTCAATGCAAATGGTCCTCTTGGCACAGCATACCAGAGAAACAGGTACTTAAAAGAACATTTCTCTATTGTTGAACCATTGGAGTATATACTTGATGCGAGGGAGGGTAAGACATTCCAATATGTACCAATTTTGCAATCCTTGTCACACATTCTGAAAGATAGTGACATCCAGGAGAAGGTGTTGAAGAGTGCAGGGCATTGTGGTTCTTCAGGTCAGTATACTGGTTTTCGTGATGGTTCCCACTTTAAAGAAAACACATTTCTATCTGGAGAGGAGTTAAGACTTTCACTTCTACTCTACTGTGATGATTTTGAGGTATGTAATCCTTTAGGAACCTCGCGCAAGAAGCACAAGGTAACAGGTGTCTATTGGGTTTTGGCTGATATTCCGTCTGTATTAAGATCAACATTATCATCAATATACTTAGCTGTTTTGTACAAGGCAGATGATGTTAAAAAATATGGCTATCCTCGAGTACTCGAGCCATTACTAAGTGATCTGAAAAGCTTTGAAGAGGGTGGTCTTTTTGTGCCCTGTTTAGGGAAAAACATAAAGGGAACTGTATTTTCTGTGATAGCTGATAACCTTGGTGCCCACTCAGTCGGGGGGTTTGTAGAAAGTTTCAGTGGATCACACTCAGGGGCGGACTGGGGGGAAAAAGTGGCCCGGGAATTAAGTGACAGACAGGCCCACTTAATGCGCTGCTATCGGCCGGCCGGCGACGAAAGTATGTTACTTAACAAAAAACCCTATGCATTTAATGTTATTTTGGACCATTATTCATATAGTCATCACATTACCTGAGCACTTGAGTTGCCTAGAGCAAAATAGTTACGGCATATATTTAGTGATTTTAATGTTAACAGATCATTGATGCAATACAATTTTGACCCAATTTGCCTGACTTGACACATGGAATAAAACATGGGCAGGAAGCATCCTCAATGTGGGTGAGACAATTTAACAGGTGGTGTAGGCATCTGGTGGACCTCACCTCCTCTAGGGGGGTCCGGGGGCAAGTTCCCCCGGGAAGATTTTTTTTTAAATGTAAAACACATCTGCTTGCGAAACTAGGTAAAGTATCACTTTTTATATAGTGAAATACCTTGTCAGGACTTATTTTCTGTATTTATTACATATTTAAGGTTGTTATTATAAAAACCCTAATTGTATATTATACCTTTTTCTGATCTCTCAAGCATGCATTAATCATTGCTTCTTGTGGGGATGTATATTAATTGCTTTTGTCTAATCAAATAATGTCTGTTCTTTGTTTACTCTTGCAGTTTTGCTTGGCCACGGCTGTGATGATGTCTACCTCAGCTCAACTACGTGTTATCATTGAAGAGACTCGAGTTCACAAGTTAACCCTACCGGATGGAATCCCTAGCACTGTAGACAATCTTTTGGCAGCTGCACAGGATCATTTTCAACTCCAAGGGAATTTTACTATTATGCACATGGACAAAGATTTTGATGACCAATTCTTCACTTTAATGTCAATGGATGTGATTAAGGACAAGGACACTATCAAACTAGTGAAAACGGATCCTATTATCCTCACATTCAGTCCGATCCAGGTTCCTGCTTCCTTGCCCGTGCCAAGCGATCTGTCTTTACCAGATGACATTTCCTTGGTTAGTTAATCTGACACCATCCTTTTAACACAGTCCGCACAGTATCGATCAGAACCATGGCCAACTAGTTTTGTGATTTTCACCTTTTCATATAATGTCGAAATGCCCCTTCAAGCAGGCAAGATGGCTTATGAAAGTGATGGCTCACTTCTTCGGAATCCAAGCATGAACTCTGTCATCCTTGAGAAACTTGCTGAAGCAATATTCCACTCCACTGCCTATCCAACTGGTCTTCAAATACTGGCAGTCGCAGAAGCTCTGTTAAAAAAGCATCCATGCCTAAGGGAGCCTGGAACCTCATTTGCAGGCATGTACGGATGGCAACAGCGTCTTAAATACAAGATGGCCAATTACCGTTCTAAAATGAGAAGATGTGATGTACCTTGTCCTGAGCGTGACATCAACTCCTTGAAAAGGAAATTATCCGGTGACAAAAATCCTGCAAACAATGTCAAAAGACAAAAGAGAGCCGAGGTGAACTACCTTCCTCCACATCCAAGTGGGGAAACTAGCGACAGTCTGGAGATGGAGAGGGAGAGGAGCTTCTCAACGAGGTGAAGAAGAAAAACAACCACAAGGTGATTCAAGAAAAAACACGTTCTCTTATCGAAGGCTCGAGGTTGTGACTGGTAGTCCTGCTGCTGGTGACTTCAAAGAGAGATGGCCTGCTTTGTTTTGTGAAGCTGAGGTAGGTGAATCTATACATGCTCCATTGTACAGGAACCAGAGATGGAGTACTCGAGTCCTGGACTCGGACTCGAGTCGGACTTGAGTGCCGATTTTCGGGACTCGTGACTTGACTCGGACTCGCGCACTGATTGACGCGACTCGGACTTGGACTCGGACTCGGACTCGTGAATTTCCCCCCCCACGATGACTCGGACTCGACTCGTACATTGACGCTCCGACTTGGACTCGGACTCGAGCACATTTTCTCTGGAGTCTGATGTCCTCTATCCTGTATGGCGAGTTCACGTACTGGGCCCCGCTGTTCCAGTCTAGAGATGTCTACAGACACACCCCGCATCGTGCTGTATGCTTTCACACATTCTGCTTCCACATTGGAAAAGAGCAAAATGCTCGTTATGTGGAAACAATATAGAAGAGAAGGCTCCGTAACACATTACTCTAAGGATCGAGTTCAGACATATAGGCTGTCTTGAACACTATCATCAGAGTAACGTGATCTAATCAATAAATAAAGATTCAGCCGATAACACGAAAGCACATGGCTACTTAACATGCATAATGACATCATTTTGCATGCTAAGTAGCCATGTGCTTTCTGGGGCTAAATCTTTATCAGTAAACTGATTTAACCCGTAAAAGTTCCTTCAACATAAGAGTCCCAATCTTATTACTATCAAAATAAAAGTGCAAAACGAAAACTTTACCATAGGAAAATATTGGCATACAAATATAATCACTTCTCTAAAAAGGTAACTCATTTTAAATATAGTTTATTTATATATAATAATAATATGAATATTAGAAATAAGCTTTATATTTGTATAGCACCTATTACAAGAATTGTAGCCAAACTCGCTTCACAGCAGTTCAATAGACAGGATAACAGCAATGTAGAGGAGCAGCTACATTTCAAAACATATATCCACGAAGATTAATACATGAAGACTTGTGACTCGGACTTGACTTGGACTCTTCTTAAGTGACTCGGACTTGACTTGGACTCGAACACAGGTAATGATGACTCGGACTCGGACTCGACTTGGACACTCCTTGGGTGACTCGGACTTGGACTCGGACTCGACTACGACTCTCCCTTGGTGACTCGGACTTGGACTCGGACTCGAAGAGTGGTGACTCGAGGGTGACTTGGACTCGTGAATTGGTGACTTGACTACAACACTGACAGGAACACATTTAAAAAAGATAGATACACATGAACATTAATTAACTTGAAACACTATTCTCTCAAAGTTACAATTCTATAAATAGCTTGTTCATTCCACCATTAATATCTGCACGATTTATAACCCTATACATAATTGACCCTGCCTTAATTTTGTATCAGACTTATTGGCCCAGTTCCTCATGTTGTGCTTGTGATTACTTTGTCACTTCAGATAAAGGTGGAATTCGGGCGAATAACTACAATTTCGCTGGAGTAGAGCTTCATGTACAAACTCGACCACTACACACCAACACGTATTGCCCTGATGAAGGCCAAGGGAGGAGTCCTCGGGACCAAGCTGAGGCGGTTCCTGGAAACACTGAGTCAGGTATGCTTGTTCAAAATTGTGCATGATCAAATTTTTTTTTAAGGAAGACAGACCTCACTCACACACACATCACCCAATGCCCAATGCTTACACACATACAGCACACATCCTGACACGCGGTTGTTCAAATGCCCCTGCATGGTCCATCTTTCCATGGCTCTTGCTCAGTTTGCTCAAATCACTCCTCCTCGCCAGAGTTGGGTGTAACGCGTTACTTTGTAACGCGTTACTGTAATAATATTACTTTGTCGGTAACGGAGTAGTGTAACGCGCTACTTTTATAATCCAGTAATCACACTACAGTTACTAACATCGCCCCGACACGCGTTACTTCGTTACTTTCTAAAATCAGTCATAATCAAACCTCAACAAACACCTGCAAAGAACACATGCTAGGTGAAGCTAACGCACATAGCTGTTGTTTATTTATATCACACACACGTAGTTCTTCTTCTCTGTTTTCCGGTTGTTGCTTGTTTTGAATGACGAATACACACTACCGCTGCCTGCTGGTAAGGAGAGTTATTGCCACTCACGCATGCGCAGTTCGTACCTGCTCGGCTGAAGTCTGGCTCCAGTGCAACACATGGCCAACACGCAGGAGAACACGCTGATGCAACAGCGTGAGCAGAGATAGACTGCGCAAAATATACAGATAGCAGGAGACAGAGGACAGCCACGGTCAGATAGCAGGAGACAGAGGACAGCCACGGTCAGATAGCAGGAGACAGAGGACAGCCACGGTCAGATAGCGGGAGACAGAGGACAGCCACGGTCAGATAGCAGGAGACAGAGGACAGCCACGGTCAGATAGCAGGAGACAGAGGACAGCCACGGTCAGATAGCAGGAGACAGAGGACAGCCACGGTCAGATAGCGGGAGACAGAGGACAGCCACGGTCAGATAGCGGGAGACAGAGGACAGCCACGGTCAGATAGCGGGAGACAGAGGACAGCCACGGTCAGATAGCAGGAGACAGAGGACAGCCACGGTCAGATAGCAGGAGACAGAGGACAGCCACGGTCAGATAGCAGGAGACAGAGGACAGCCACGGTCAGATAGCGGGAGACAGAGGACAGCCACGGTCAGATAGCAGGAGACAGAGGACAGCCACGGTCAGATAGCAGGAGACAGAGGACAGCCATGGTCAGATAGGAAAACATTCAGGAGCTATCTGGATCAGTCTTATGCGACAATGGAAACTGAACTAAAGAGAACATTTGAAACTTTAGCAGTCTGCGTGATCTGCCTGTAGGGAGGGGAGGGCCGGCCCTGCGAGTAAAGTAACGAGTAAAGTAACGAATTACTTTATGTAGATAGTAACGAAGTAGTGTAATATATTACTTTTTTTTAAAGTAATATGTAATATGTAATATATTACTTTTTTTTAGTAACGACCCGATCTCTGCTCCTCGCACATGTATGCTCTTGTTTTCTTCCTTGAAAGTTTACTGTGTATGAATATTAGTTCAGTATTGACACAATATTAATCTCTTCACAGAACCAAAGCATTGACATGAGGCGTGACTCAGACTATACCTTGGCAAAAAACAACAGGATCTTTTTGAAGGTAAAGCATGATTTTTTTAATGACACTGTTGTAACATTTTAATGTTAAACAGGAGGCCTTTAGAGGGAGATCGCAGCTCAACAGTTTGTCATCTTGAAGTGGTTTACATCATCTGAAAGCTGGGTCAAATTGCTCTAGTCACAAATATATTGTAAACATAGTTTATTAATTTCAATTAATTAAATTGTAATGTTTTCAGTGTATTACGGCTCAGAACATTGGTCCAAGTATTTGAGAGATGCTATCCTGCTCTATTATGTCCCATAACTTGTTGCAGCAATTTTTGTGTTGATAGAATTTAATACACAGATTTGCTGCTAAACTTAAGCATATTAACCACTCGAGAATTGCCAAATATGGTCAAAAATTCCTTCAAAGTATCACATTAGGACATCAAGACATAGAATAATTATGCTGTGATTGGAATAAAAAAATCTGAATTATTTTTAAATTTCTGCAAGAATTGCATTTTTCCACGATTGGATGGTGAGCACTTCTGTTCTGGAAACTGCTCAGAAACCCCCTTTTTGTAAATAAACCTAGGAACGCCATACATCCTCTGAAAGCCCTCCATCTCTAGTTTATGGCTGTGACTATCCTAGAAGCCACAACAGCTCATTTTATACTGTGAAGTCAATCTTCAAAAAAAGTTTCACTCCAATGGAATGGCTCCTACATCATCACACATGAATATAATTGGGCTCATTGGATCCACATATCCAATTCATGCAATTCCAAGACCCCAGCATGCAAAATATTAAAATACAACGTTTTAAGAAAGGCAAAAAACACATTTATACTGCATGCACAGAACTGCATGTTTTTCGTCCCAAACTGCCTGTGATCAGCATGAAGTGTCCATGTGTGTAAAGAGGAGACTCGTGGGTATCCAGAGAACACATTTTCATTCAGATATCTTGAGCCCAAAATGTTGCCTATCTTTGCAGCGTTATTTAGCCTCTTTGCTGACCAGCATGACATGGTTGGACAAGGCACCAACTGATTCCTCAGATCCTAGTTTCATATGATATCATCTTTACTCTAGCTTCAGAACTGAGCCCTCTAGAGCCTCTGAAAGACAGTACAATTGGCCGGCCCGGATGAGGGCCCTAGGGTCTCAGAGTTAATGATGGTCTTTAGCACATGTGTTCATTCTGCCCTGACAATGAAGTCACTTTGAATGATTCAAGCATTCTATGTTTCTCACTTCATTTTCTTGTAAACTGTATGCAGGAGGACAGCCGCAGTGATGCAACTGAACACGTCTTGAAGATCCTGGTTGTCCATGGTGCCAATGAAGAGGATCCAGTTGATGCAGCCCTCCTGCTTGAAGGCAGAGAGATGATGCCAGGATGCGGCAGTACTGCCAAAGCATGCACGCTCCTTATGGGGCTGATTTATGCGTTAAACTTGGCATACCCCCCAACACTGCGCTACACTTTTGAGGTGTTCCAGAAACTTTTTCTCGGACTGGATGGGATTAAGCTGACCCCAAAAGTGCAAGCTTTGAATGTGAACCTGCTGTCTTAAAGACATGGAAAAGCCGTCTATTCATATCAAGTATGTTCTTGCATGAGGCCCTTTGTATGTCGCTGCAAGTTGAAATGTATTTGACAATTGACTTTATTTCTGTCTGATTTGAAACTTTGAGCTCGCAGACTTGGAGGAAGTTACACATGTAAAGTAATTGTCAAGCTTCTTCACATGCAGACTTCTCAACTGATAGAGTGATTGTGTTAAGTGTGACGCAACAGTTTCTAAGGACCTAGCTAATTTTCAGTTATTCCTCACCACCTGGGTTTTCTTGTTCTAAACACTTCAGCGTTTTCTCACCTGCCTCCGAGCTTTCATGGTTCTGGCTCTATTCATATCAAGTATGTTCTTGCATGAGGCCCTTTGTATGTCGCTGCAAGTTTAAATGTATTTGACAATTGACTTAATTTCTGTCTGATTTGAAACTTTGAGCTCGCAGACATGGAGGAAGTTACACATGTAAAGTAATTGTCAAGCTTCTTCACATGCAGACTTCTCACAGCGTTTTCTCACCTGCCTCTGAGCTTTCATGGTTCTGGCTCTTGAGCTTTGTGAAAGCTGCTGCTTAGAGATTGTTTGCATGCAGTTATTATAATGTTAATGTTGTCGGTTAATAGTGATTGAATTGTTGACAAAATAAAGTGTAATTGCATTGTATTTTAGTTGTGTGATTTGTGCTCAATGTATATTAAATGCATAGATTATTACATGTATTAGGTAACATTTTTCAAAAGTAAATGAGTAACAATTACATAATTAAAGTGAGTAATATAACTTCAAACAAATGAGTAATTCAACATTTTAAACTGAAAAAATATGATAAATCTACTTATTTACTTCATAACAGTAACTATTACAGATATATAATATTTACTTAATAATTTGATAACAGTGATGTTCCTGTCCATGAAGAAAATAATTAGACTTTACTTAATTAGTTCAAATAAATATAACGTGTAACTTCAACATTATTAAGTAACATTTACTTAATATTTTCACCAATGTTACTTCTAGTGATAAGTACATTTGACTTGATACTGGAAAGTAAGTTCTACTTGATATTACAGCAGTAAAATATACTTAGAAAAAGTAAGTGCAAATACTTGCTAAGATTTAATCAAGTAAATCCTACAAGTTGTTTCTTTTAGTGCATGCTTTGATGGGGCCTATGTCTGGATCAGCCTCCTGAGCCTGCTGCAGTTCCTCTGGGCTCCAGCCGCAGAACAGCCCAGTAGTATTGTTGGTCGTAGTCCGGTAGATTATTCCAGAATTGACATTGTCAATCTCAGCAGGTGAAGCTGTGGAAGCTGAGGGTCTCTCTACCCCCACTGGACTCACCATCGCCTGGTTGATGTCAGAGTCCAACTGGCACTGCACCGCCTGATCACTAAAGCTCACCGGCTGAGGGGAGGGGCATGGAAGCTTACATGGACAAGACTCGCGGCAGGGTCTCCTTGAGAGGCTGTCTGCGTTGCTGTGCAGCCGGCCAGGCCGATGAACAATCTCAAAGTTGTATTCACCCAGTCTCTCCAACCACCTGGCAAGCTGTCCCTCAGGCTCTTTCATCCGTGTTAGCCAGCGAAGGCTGCTGTGGTCAGTGCGCACTGTGAAGGGCCGGCCCAGGAGGTACTGCCTGAAGTGTGATGTAAACTCCACCACAGCCAGCAGTTCACGTCGTGTAGTGCAGTAATTCTGTTCAGTTTTGGATAGTTTGCGATTCCCATAGGCCAGCACACGCTCTCTGCCCTGCTGAACCTGAGAGAGGACAGCGCCAATGCCCACATCGCTGGCATCTGTGTCCAGTATCATGCTGCCTTGGTCGAGTGGATAACCCAAAACCGGTGCTGTGGTTAGCAGACGCTTGAGCTTGTTGAATGTTTCCTGACATTCTTCACTCCAGTGAAAACGGGCATACTTCTTTGTCAGGGCGTGGAGAGGCTCAGCCACGGAGGCAGTCTTTAATGAACCGCCTGTAGTATGATGCAAGGCCGATGAACTGGCGGACTTCTTGGACTGATGTAGGAGCCGGCCACTCCTGCACCTTCTGAACTTTGCTGGGGTCAGTAGCCACACCATCCTCAGAGACAATGTGGCCCAGGTAGGCCACCTGGCAGGCTTGAGTTTCAGGTTAGCCTGTTGGAGGCGGTCGAAAACCTGGCTCAGTCGTTGCAGCATCTCTGGCACATCTCTGCCCAGCACGATGATGTCGTCCAGGTAGACGAGGCAGGTCTCCCACTGCATGCCAGTCAACACCCGGTCCATCGGGCGCTGAAAGGTCGCGGGGGCGTTGCACAATCCGGAGGGCATGACATTGCACTCAAACAGTCCATTTATTGTGCAGAAGGCAGATGCTTTGCATGCTCTAGGGGTCAGCTCGACCTGCCAATAGCCAGAGGCGAGGTCCAGCGTGCTGAACCATTTGGCATTGGAGAGGGTGTCTAGTGTGTCTTGGATGCGGGGTAGTGGATACGCATCTTTAATAGTGCTGTCATTTAGGGCTCTATAGTCTATGCAGAGGCGGTCGGTGCCGTCCTTTTTGCGCACCATAACTATAGGTGACGCCCAGCCGCTGTTACTGCGGCGGGCCAGTCCTACCTCCAGGCTCTGTTGTATCTGCTGGTTGGCACTTTCTTGCTTCTCTGAGGCCATACGCAAATTTCTGCATCTCCCAGAGCATTAGTGAAACTTCAACACCTATCACGTCTTGCTCAGTCTCATTCCTCATTCCACACTTTTCCATAAATGTCATCCCTCAAAACACGAAGAGCCTCACCCGTTTTGCGGACACGCTGTCTTAATTCAATAGCCACTGCTGCTGCATTCTCTGAAGAGGGGCCGTATGCAGTCTCTAGTTCCTCCAGCAGGTGGCGGTAGTCCCACTGTGAAGACCTAGGATTTCTGTAGACAATTGCCGCTGCTGCACCCACAAGGCAAAACTCCAATTGGATAGCCATAGTCTTTTCTGACCAACAATTCGCTTCAGCGCAGCTCTCAAACCTGTGCAGGAACTCTTTCCAAGGTGTTGTGCCATCATACTGACCAGTGCGCAGTATTGGGACTCTTTCTCTCTATTCACAGTCCTCCTCACCCTCTGAAGAATCCGGGCAGTGTGCACGGCGAGGCTGGCGTGCACGTGATTTTGACCGTTCATATTTGGGGGAATAGCACTTTAATTGCATAGTCTGACTATGCTCTTCTTCTGGTGACAGCCTATAGCATGGATAAGGGACTGGCGTGCTATGTATGAATTCTCCCATATATTCAGGGGTAAAGGGGTTTGAAACAGTAGCAGCCATACACGTGTCCTGCACCCTTGATGGCGTGACATGAGCTTGGGGGCTATACACGTGATCGCATGGGCCTCGGCCTTGTATTTCACAGTCCTGAGCAAAAGGGTTTGTGCTTGAAAACCTCGGCCGACTGGGCTCATTGTCACATATGAAAGGGTTAAAACGTCCAAACACTTCATTTATTTCATTAACATTGTCCATTTTAAATTCCACCTGTGTCTCTGTAGCAGTTGGACTCATGAACGGGTTGGAATAGCTTGTTAGCTCGTAGCAATCCTCCGGCTTGTTTATGTTAGCGGCCGCCATTTAGCTTAGCTTGCAGCCGCATACACTTGCTAATTAGCACGGCAAATCTCACGGTTTATCTCCACCGTTTATTTACTCTGTTTATGTTCTCACCACTGTCTTTATGTTGAACATGAACAGTCCCTTCGTGGTCGCCAATGTTGAACTTTCCTGTCGGCTCCCAGACCGTGGTCGAGGAAACAGGGCAGAAGCAACACGCTTCGGATTCAATAACCCACTTTATGAATTAACTGGAGAGAGGCGAGCTCGTCTTGGGAGGTCGTTGTATTTATTTAGTTCTTCCGTTTCACACGATACATCACAGACCTATGCTTTTTCCTGCTGCCTCGTTTCATTTCCAGAAAACATATATACCGCTCGCTCACTCTCGCTCTACCATACCCACATAACATGCACGTGCCACACCCCTCTCTTAAAGGGGTAGTGATCTCACTCGGCATGACCCTAATGTCATAACAAATATTTATAAAACAATTTTTAATGTAAAAGGTTCATAAAATAAAAACACAACACTGTCATTGCAAGTAACACTCAGTTGACTTGTATGTTCAACTGCTAAATTCGTTACTGATAAAAAGGGGCCTCAACCTAATTACCTTAAATAACACACATGTTTCTTGGATTTTTTTATCACCATAGTCCCTAATATATTTGTAGAAAGGCAGGCAATTGAATCAAATCAAAAAAATGTTTAATTGTGGAGGACCCCCTGTTTCGTGTGTGTGTGTGTGTGTGTGTGTGTGTGTGTGTGTGTGTGTGTGTGCACACGTGTGTGTGTGTGTGTGTGTGTGTGTGTGTGTGTGTGTGTGTGTGTGTGTGTGTGTGTGTGTGTGTGTGTGTGTGTGTGTGTGTGTGTGTGTGTGTGTGTGTGTGTGTGTGTGTGTGTGTGTGTGTGTGTGTGTGTGTCCCACTTCTCAAACCAAAGTTACACCCTTGGATTTTAAACAAATTAAATGATTAAATGAAATCTGACGGCAGGCAGGCAGCTCTGGGGCCTCATTTATAAAGGGATATACAGTCAAAAAATGGCGTACGCCTGTTTCTACGCAATGTTTGTGATTTCTAAAATACTAACTTGACGGGAAAATGTGCGGTCCTCCACGCAAACTCTAACCCATGCGTACGCACTAAGCACAAAAACGGGATGGTCGAGAAACTGCAACACCGTTGGCAGAAGGAAGAATGGAGAGAAATATGTGGAAATAATACCATAAATAAAATGTTACCTCTCATTTATCATATATGAAGAATTCATTTTCAAACATTGATTAAAGACAATCTTAAAATGATTTAACGAACGCCTGTTTGCGACTCCTCAGTGCACACAAAAACATACCTTGGAGAAATAAATAAATACCGATATGTTATTTAAAACCACCTCGAAATGTTCTGTTAATGTTATGAAATGTTTTCTCATAAATGATGCGGTAAGCAGAAGGACAGAATTACGTCTAAACTGACGCCGTTTTGAAGAACCAGCACCTTACCGTGGTAGAGAGGTTTGTGTGCCCTGATGAACCTGGGGCCTGTGTTGTCTCAGGCAAGGGGCCAGACTAAGATTGGTTCAAAAGACCTCATGAAAGAAACAAGAACAAGAAGTGAGGATACCCGGCCCGGAGGAAGCCCGGAGGAAGCCCGGAGGAAGCCCGGGGTCTCTTTCTGGAGCCAGGCCCAGAAGGAGGACTCGTCGGCGAGCGTCTGGTGGCCGGGCTTGCCACGGAGCCCGGCCGGGCCCAGCCCGAAAAAGGCAACGTGGGCAACACCTCCGCTTTTCCGTCCCACCACCTACGGGAAACAGCGATGGGGTCGGGTGCGCTGCCAGAAGGGTGGCAGTGAAAGCGGAGGGTCTCGACGGACCAGACCCGGGCGACAGAAGCTGGCTTTAGGGACGTGGAACATCACCTAACTGGGGGGGAAGGAGCCGGAGCTTGTGCGGGAGGTGGAGCGTTACCAGTTGGATCTGGTTGGGCTCACCTCTACGCACAGCTTCGGCTCTGGAACCTTACTTCTGGATAGGGGTTGGACTCTATTCTTCTCCGGAGTTGCTCAAGGTGTGAGGCGCCGGGCGGGTGTGGGGATACTCACAAGTCCCCGGTTAGGTGCTTCGTTGTTGGAGTTTACCCCAGTGGACGAGAGGGTCGCCTCCCTACGCCTGCGGGTTATGGGGGGGAAAACTCTGACTGAACAGCAGTTCAGAGTATACAGCCTTCTTGGAGACCCTGGAAAGAGTCCTGTATGGGGCTCCTGAAGGGGACTCTTTAATCTTGCTGGGAGACTTCAACGCACATGTGGGCAATGATGGAGAC
The DNA here is from genome assembly GCF_902827115.2 of Pseudochaenichthys georgianus. Classification (NCBI taxonomy): domain Eukaryota; kingdom Metazoa; phylum Chordata; class Actinopteri; order Perciformes; family Channichthyidae; genus Pseudochaenichthys; species Pseudochaenichthys georgianus. The sequence continues at coordinate 2,512,364 of NC_047518.2, read as the reverse complement.
ACTTGGAGGGGCGTGATTGGGAGGAACGGCCCCCCTGATCTGAACCGGAGTGGTGGTTTGTTACTGGACTTCTGTGCTAGTCATGGATTGGCCATAACAAACACCATGTTCGAACATAAGGATGCTCATAAGTGTACGTGGTACCAGAGCACCCTAGGCAGAAGGTCCATGATCGATTTCGTTATCGTATCATCGGACCTGAGGCCGTATGTTTTGGACACTCGGGTAAAGAGAGGGGCGGAGTTGTCAACTGATCACCATCTGGTGGTGAGTTGGGTCGAGTGGCGGGGGAAGCCTCTGGATAGACCTGGTAAGCCCAAACGTGCAGTTCGGGTGAACTGGGAACGTCTGGAGGAGGCCCAAGTTCAGGAGGCCTTCAACTCACACCTCCGACGGAGATTTGTGGGCATTCCTGTGGAGGTTGGGGACATTGAACCAGAGTGGTCGGTGTTCAAAGCCTCTATTGCCGAAGCCGCGGCGGGGAGCTGTGGTCTCAAGGTCCTAGGTGCCTCGAGGGGCGGTAACCCTCGAATCTCCTGGTGGACACCGGTGGTCAGGGAAGCCGTCCGACTGAAGAAGGAGGCCTTCAGGGATTTGTTATCCAGGGGGACTCCCGAGGCAGTTGCAAGGTACCGACAGGCCCGAAGGGCAGCAGCCTCATCCGTGGCCGAGGCAAAGCAGCGGGTGTGGGAGAAGTTCGGAGAAGACATGGAGAAGGACTTTCGGGCAGCACCAAAGTTGTTCTGGAAAACTGTCCGACACCTCAGGAGGGGGAAGCAGGGAACCATCCAAGCTGTGTACAGTAAGGATGGGACGTTGTTGACCTCAACTGATGGAGTGTTGGGGCGTTGGAAGGAACACTTTGAGGAACTCCTGAACCCGACAACTCCGCCCTCTATGTTAGAGGCAGAGCTGGAGTATGACGGGGGATCAACACCAATCTCCCGGGGGGAGGTCACTGAGGTCGTCAAACAACTCCACAGTGGCAAAGCCCCGGGGGTGGATGAGATCCGCCCGGAAATGCTGAAGGCTCTGGGTGTTGAGGGACTGTCATGGTTGACACATCTCATCAACATTGCGTGGAAGTCGGAAGCAGTACCGAAGGAGTGGCAGACCGGGGTGGTGGTTCCCCTTTTTAAAAAGGGGGATCAGTGGGTGTGTGCCAATTACAGAGGCATCACACTACTCAGCCTCCCCGGGAAAGTTTACTATAAGGTACTCGAAAGGAGGGTCAGGCCGATTGTCGAACCTCAGATTGAGGAGGAACAATGCGGATTCCGTCCTGGTCGTGGAACGACGGATCAGCTTTTTACTCTCGCAAGGATCCTGGAGGGGGCCTGGGAGTACGCTTATCCGGTCTACATGTGTTTTGTAGACTTGGAGAAGGCGTATGACCGGGTTCCCAGGGAGGTACTGTGGGAGGTGCTGCGGGAGTATGGGGTGAGGGGGTCTCTACTCAGGGCCATCCAATCTCTGTACTCCCAAAGCGAGAGCTGTGTCCGGGTCCTCGGCAGTAAGTCGGACCCTTTTCCGGTGAGGGTTGGCCTCCGCCAGGGCTGCGCTTTGTCACCAATCCTGTTTGTAATATACATGGATCGGATTTCGAGGCGTAGTCGTGGGGAGGGGGTCTGCAGTTCGGTGGACTAAGGATTGCACCACTGCTTTTTGCAGATGATGTGGTTCTAATGGCTTCATCGGTCTGCGACCTTCAGCACTCACTGGATCGGTTCGCAACCGAGTGTGAAGCGGCTGGGATGAGGATCAGCACCTCCAAATCTGAGGCCATGGTTCTCAGCAGGAAACCGATGGACTGTCCACTCCAAGTAGGGAATGAGTCCTTAGCCCAAGTGAAGGAGTTCAAGTATCTCGGGGTCTTGTTCTCGAGTGAGGGAACAATGGAGCGTGAGATGGGCCGGAGAATCGGAGCAGCGGGAGCGGTACTGCAGTCGCTTTACCGCACCGTTGTGACGAAAAGGGAGCTGAGCCAGAAGGCAAAGCTCTCTGTCTACCGGGCCATTTTCCTTCCTACCCTCACCTATGGTCATGAAGGATGGGTCATGACCGAAAGAACGAGATTGCGGATACAAGCGGCCGAGATGGGTTTTCTCCGCAGGGTGGCTGGTGTCTCCCTTAGGGATAAGGTGAGAAGTTCGGTCATCAGGGAGAGACTCGGAGTTGAGCCGCTCCTCCTTCGCGTCGAAAGGAGCCAGTTGAGGTGGTTCGGGCACCTAGTTAGGATGCCACCTGGGCACCTCCCTAGGGAAGTGTTCCAGGCACGTCCAGCTGGGAAGAGACCAAGGGGTAGACCTAGGACCAGGTGGAGGGATTATATCTCTTCGCTGGCCTGGGAGCACCTTGAGATCCCCCAGTCAGAGCTGGTTGATGTCGCCAGGGAAAAGAAAGTTTGGGGCTCTCTGCTGGAACTGCTACCCCCGCGACCCGACCACGGATAAGCGGGAGAAGATGGATGGATGGATGGATGACGCCGTTTTGCATTTCTATAGGTTGTAGATACGAGCATGGTTTTATATACTGTCATGTTTAATCGTGTTTTATGCCGTTTGCCAAGACTTGATAAGTCGCTCGTAAAACACAGGAGGTATGGAAACTAAGAACATGTGGTCAATTGTACAGCTAATATAAAACAACACATTAGTTGTATTCCATTTAACTGGTGGATATAGAGTTGCTGCGGATATAGAGTTGCTGCGCACAACTGATCGACAGCTGATCGACAGCTGGGACACAAACCACCAAATAATTCAGATCCAGTCGACATGACTCGGGGTGGATTGCCCGATCACTTCTTAGTTTCTCATCAAGGGCGTGTCTCCTGTCCCCGGTACAAACACACTGCCTGAGGAAGGCTATGTGTATTGTTTTTGTCATTAAACTTTTGACCTCCATGCTGCTACTCTGGTTCAAACTGCATCCACCAAACAATATGATTTATCTCGACCTCCCCAAAATAACCAAAATCTGACACGGTGTGAGATGTCTTTTTTAGCTGTTCTGTCGTCATTTCCTGCGATCTTCTTCATGAAGTCAGTCAGAATGAATGAATGAATGGGCGTTTCTTTGACTATTTATAGGCAAATCTGGGCGTTACGTGAAGCCCGCAAAAGCTGCACCGCATTTCGAGTTGATCGTGATTTATAAAGGGAAACCGGTGTAGGAAGTACTGTACGCACTTTCCTCGCCGGTACGCAATGTTTTGTGAATCGGAAAATGGAACTATTTTTTGGATTTCTACTACGTAAGGAACCTTCCCACGTGAATCCTACGCACGGCGTTATAAATGAGGCCCCTGGAGGTTTAGACGATAGGAAACAAATTGGTGTGTACAAATTTAAAACATGTAATTACTAAATGGGTGAAAATTGCTTGTATCCATAATAACAGCATTAATATATTCCCACGTGACAGCTCATTGTTACTTTGTAATTCTACTCCACTACAATTCAGAGGTTAACCTGGTATTTTTACTCCACTACATTTATTTTAGTTACTTTGCATATTCTGATTAATGATATAAATATAAACAACCCTTAAAGCAGACTTTAGTTACAGTTGATTACAATTTAGGTAAGGTGATTGTCAAGTGTCCACAATCAGGAGATATATTTGATAGTTGGTGCTTGAGAAGACTAAACATTTATCTGCAGATCTCTATAAAGTATATTCATTAATCGTTATTCTCTACTTATAGTTAATTAAAGACTAAGACTGTATATAATTGCTATTTTGCACATCCCTTTCAAGATTTCAAGATTTTCAAAGGTTTATTGACATATCATATACACAACTACAGTGTAGTTATGCAATGAATGAAAAACTTGGGTCACAGGTTCCTCAACAGTGCATTACAAGACATCTATCAATATGTGTGTACCTCCACCATTAAACTGTCAAATTCTGCACATTTCTTATACTATCTACATACATAAGAGTATAATTAATGTGTATAATATCAGTTAAAATAAGTCTAAGTCTTTCTACTAAAATCATACAAAACAAAAACGTATAATTCATACACACAAATTAACAAAATTAGTAGTAGCCCTCCCGTGCAACATTATTAGCATCAATATAATAATGGCATTTTTTTAGTCAAAAAAGTATAGAAATTAAGGAGTACAAAGAAATAAAGAAAACTAATGAAAACTGGAAAAAATAAAAGTTAGGGCAAGAAAAAAGTAAATACATATATAAATAATACTGGGAATATCCAATATGTGTTAGCTGGAGTAATCTGCAAATATAATTGTTTTTACTTTAGTTTTGAATTGTTGATGACTAGTAATACTTGAAATGTCTGGGTGAAGTCCATTCCACGTTCTAACTCTGATTATGGATAAGCTGTGTGATTTGATGGTTGTTCTACAGGGCTTGCTACACAACCAGTTAGGATGCCTGGTTGAGTATTTCCTAACTGTGGTTTGGAACTGCTTTTGAATGTTAGTAGGCATTTTGTTATGGAAAATGTTGTGCATAATCAGTACTGTTTTAAGCTTAACTATATCAACACATTTGAATAGATTGAGTTTTTTAAATATGGGAGTTGTGTGTTCATATTTACCAACACCACAGACTATTCGTAATACTTTTTTTTGGGATGTTATTATTTTTTGTAGATTTGTTGAGTACGTGTTTCCCTATATTTCGGAGCAGTAATAAAGAACATAGTTAATATTGCAGGAAAGCAATGTATTAGACATTAAGTACTTTGACAGGCTTAATATTTATCTGTAGATAGATACCCCCAAAGTATTTTTCTTATTTGAAAGAAGACCTTAACCTAAAGTATTCTTTAATGTGTTAATAAAGGTTAATTCGTTTTTCTGTTTTGCACATCCTCCTATTAATATCTTTGTACATTGTGCACTAAACTGTTTTATTGTAGAGATCACTTACAGTATCTTCTTGATTTTTTATATTCTATATTTCTATCATTGACCTTCTACTTTCCCCCTATGAAAGTATGTACTCTTAATATTTTTTTCATCAAATAACATTATTCAACAAAAATAATTCAATAACATGCTTTAACCACTAGGTGGTGCACACAAGGTACACACATCATACTAATAATAACTTTGTATTATTAGTGTAGGACACTTATGTATGTATAACATCTGAAGATGTGTAGTTTTATTCATGTTTTTACATAATTTTACAGGATATTGCTATACTATTTCTCATGTTTTACTTCTACACATTAATATCTGATTTGTAAAACATCACAGACAGAAAGGTATATCCGTAATTTAATGGTAAGCTATTGACATTGTGATTCCATAGATGTGTCTCCCATCACCCAAATCCCCTGACTATTCTCTCAACTCAGTATTTACATTCTGATATTCAAAGAAAATCAGTAATATCTTTAAAAACGTGCATTGCGGCTAAAACATCCAATCAGCGAGCTGAGGATCTTTCCTACGTCTGTTTCCGGTGTTGTTCCTGTAATGAGAGTTCACATTTGTGCTACAATGAAGGGTGGAATTGACTACACATCTTCAGAAACATAATTTGCTTCAGATAACTCATAGCAAATAAAGTATAAAAATATAAGTAATAAAAAGATAAAACACTGGCATGTAATTTACGTTAGAATAAATAGAATGGTTTTGAATAATAGATTACTAAAATCTGCGTCAATTCTTTTGTATGAATTTATGTTTCATCCAATCACAGAGCTTGTTGACTTATCACGAGGTTTGTCAAAGCGGACAGGCGTCGTCACAACAATAGCTGGGGATTGTGGGTCTTTGGCGCTCCACATTTCAGAGAAAACAAGTTGTTTCTCAGAATTGAAGGGGGAAAACACAAAAGCATTGAACACAATTTAAACCTATCAATGTCGTTTAACTAACAAAGGTAATCTGGTGTTTTTGAGTTGATGAGTAGTGGAGATATCACTGTCAAATCAATCAACAGTAAGGAGAATACTTACTTCCGGGTGTACAATTCTCCGTTATCCAATGGGAATGGACGCTCACATTGCCTTTAAGAGTTGCCGACGTAAATGGATGCGGATATTTATCTCCCATTCTTTCACTTTTTCTGACATTTTCAACACCCAACATGTCGTTAATGTCTCTGTTCAGTGAACTACAGCAATCTGAAAGCCTGTACATTATTTATATCACACTTTATCAGTAGAAAAATGCAGGAAATGACTTTTTTAATGCAGTATTTTCTGATGTATGGCGCAACACAAAGACATTTCACTCTGTGCAAACCTTTGACTCTAATATGTCAACAACATGTCACGATCTGTCTGTGTTGTGTTTTGTCTTGTCTAGATCTGTCTTTGGTTTGTCTTCGATTCTATTGGCTCTAACGGTTCAAAAGAGATGTCAATCATCAAAATCGACCAATGGGTTCCAGAGAAACGGCAAAAACACCTATTTCCACCCAAATGACCCCAGAGGTGTTTTTATATTTGCAAAACCTTTCTAAAAAAGGTCAAATGTCACTTGTTTTGCATCAATCTTGATACAGGGTACTCGTATTTCTAAAGCTTTTAGTCCACTATCCCATCATTCAAGGGTGGTTTTCAATATAAGTAATGGTTTATTTTTGGACGGACACTATCATTTACATGTTAAATCTGAATTCACTTTAAAATAAAACAAATCTATATTGATTCTGACTTTTCTACATCCAACTCACAGGTTTATCATTGCTTTGAGAAAAAAGATTATTAATTTAACCCTTTTAGAAGGGAAGTTATTGTCATTTGTTCTGGGAATGTCATTTTCGAGCCTGAGACCTGCAGGCTTGGGGCTTAACAGGTTAACTGGTTAATCTGTGTTCACATTGAGACAGTAAAACACAGAGAGAACAGTACACACCTATTGTGTAAGTACATACAAGCAGGTCACACAGTATGATCACAAATACATAACATCTGCCGCACGCAAAGTTATATGATGAGGCCCTCTGTTGTGCTAGTGGAGCCTTGTAGCGGCAACACCGTGCCGCACCACACTAATTGCGCCGCATAAGCGCATAGGTGCGCCGCATTTTCGGCTCAGTTAAGGTACCCTCCGCAAGATGAGGCCCCCTCCGCAAGATGAGGCCCCCTTCGCAAGGTGAGGCCCCACGCAGTCTGCATGATCGGCCTGTAGGGAGGGACGGCCCTGAATGTATACATTTGGATATGTGGTTTTGAAGTGGTTGTGTCACTCATATCACACCATTTACATGCACAGTATAGGGTATACTGCTGGTGCAATATTACAATGTGTGCCACATTAAATTATCAGCAATCGTCATTATTGCAGTAATATTTTAAATTGATATCAGTTGAAATTAAATGAAAACTAACAGCTCGAGGATCATTAGAGATCCTGATGGCTTACTCAACCCTGAAACCATCCCAATCCAATCCATGCCAACCCAGCTGCTCTGGAAGAACCAATAAATCACTAACTCAGGGGTTCCCAAACGTTGCCATGCCAAGGACCCCCATATAGCATTATCCTCTGGCAGGGACCCCAATTGCCATTTTTTTTTAATGATGTGTACATTATGATGGCAAATGTAAGAAATTAAACATACAGCTTCTTAATAAATATTCTTAATATATGTTTATTAATAATTAATAATCAGATATTCTTCTATTAACAGTAAAAAAAAATGGTTTTTTATCTTTTGGTTTTCATTCATTACATTCATTGTGTCTTCTGCTATAAATATTCTTAACAAAATATTAAACAGTAATATCAACAGTAAATATTTTTTAAATGATTTCTGTCTTAATAATATAATATTCAACAGTAATATGAACAATAAACATATATTTTGAGCATTTTTTAAAGTGATTTCTGTCTTAATAATATATATATATATATAACAACATTATACATACTATTCAACAGTAATATTAATAGTTAACATGTACAGTATTTTTTTTGAGTTTTGCCATTTATTCATTACACATTCAGTGTGTCTTCAGTTATAAACAGTCCTTGTCATTTCACTATGTGTGTCTCTTTGTGTCAAATCAAATCAAGTTTTATTTATATAGCACATTTATAAACGATGTTTGGTGGAGCCAAAGTGCTGTACATATAATAAAAATAGCCTACAGTAGAGACACTTTACAGCAAATACAACAGCACAGATTGTTCAGAATATCAGTATCAGTATGAGAAAAAAACGACACCCTCTGTGTATACCTGTGTATACCTGTATACCTCCTACACAGTTTATCAATCCTAGGTTTTAGGTTTGTCAGTGCCAGACGAATGTCATTGTCCACTTGCAAACGTGCTCTGTGCTTTGTTTTCAATACCTTCAATGTAGAAAAGCCAGACTGGCAGAGGCATGTGGTGGCAAATGGAAGCAGGGATTTGAGAGCTCCCTCAGCCAGTGCAGGATAGTCTTTTTTGACATAAAGCCAGTACTGTGGGAGTGAAACAGCTTGAAATTTCACCTTCAACTCCCATTCATTCGCCATGTGGATCTTATGTCCCAAGAGAGACTCATAGGAGTCTCTCTTGGGACATAAGATCCATACTCTCACCTACTCCTGGGGCAAATGGGTTTCTTATCCAGTTTTAATTTGAGTTGTCTTCCAGGTCAGGGACATATTCTTTTAAATATCCCTACAGGTGCGCTAGGTGCGACTGGATCAGTGGTGAAATTGTGCCTGGATCCGCACCGGATGACAGAAGCGCTTGGTGAAGCTGTGGGAACATCTCTGTCACTCCCTCCTTGAGTTTGGTCGACCACAGGGCGATTTTCTTTGTAAAAGCCTGCACTTCGTCCTGCTCAAGCAATATGTACGTCTCGCGCCCCTGCATGCTCTTATTCAGGACATTTAGATGCTGGAATATGTCCAACATGTATGCAAGTTTCCGGAGCCATGAGGCATCTGAAAAACGGCCAGCCGGTTGATGATTTTCAGAAGAGAGGAATTCACTGATCTCCCTTCGCATTTCAAAAACACGATTCAGCACCGCCCCACGGGAAAGCCAGCGCACGTTGGAATGGAGCAGTAACCCCTCAAACTTTGCGCCCATCTCGTTACAAAAAATAGCGAACAGTCTGTGTTTTAAGGGCCGAGCTTTTATGAAATTCACTACTTGTATAACTTCCTGTAGTATCTGATGTAGTTGATCATCCATTCGTTTAGCAACAAGTGCCTCCCGATGGAGCATGCAGTGTGTTGCCACTACATTTGGGGCCTTCTGCTTTATCAAAGCTGTCACTCCGCTTTTTCTGCCTGTCATAGCCGCTGCCCCATCTGAACACACACCCACACAAAGAGACCAGTCAAGTCCGTTTGAGATGATGTACTCATCTAAAACTTGGAATATGTCTCTTCATGTGGTCCTACCTTCCAGTGCTTTGCAAAATAATATTTCCTCAACAAAGTTGTCTTCTGAAATAAATCTGATGTATGCAAGCAATTCTGCGACATTTGCTACATCCATGCTCTCATCCAGCTGCAGAGCGAAATTAATTGATTAATTAATTGATTAACAGCGGTAATTAAAGTTTAAAAGTCTCAAAATGCTACAACTACTGTCACAAGCTGGATGAATGTGAAGTATTTTGTTAAAGGAGGATGAAAGCGTAATTAAGGAGCACTATTGGAGTGACTTTGATGGTTATTGGACTCAGGATTAATTAATTTGGATTCCCGCTGTATGAAGAAATTAAAGGACGGCGCAAGTGGAAACAACTCACAAAGGGATTAAACTGTTTAAAACACATGCTCAAAGTAAGTCGGATTTTGCCGATGTTTTTATGTGGATTCAAAAATCGTAAATAATCTACAAAATGGGGGATACCGATCTGATCGGAGCAACTGTGACAAATAATCCAACTGAAACCGGCATGGACCATGACTATGTTTTAAAAATGCGCTTATCCAGCAAAGCCTGGTTTGGACACTTAACGGGCAGAAGAAACATTTCTGTAGAAATAATTATACATTTCTGTCTTTTTCTGCCTTTATTAGCTACTAACTTGAATTTTTATTAAAATTAATTAATCAATTATTTTGTGAATGTTATTGTAATGTAGAGACAAGGCTTTTAGTGACAATCATGTATTGCCTTACAATTATATGTAAAAAAAAAAAGTCTAAAGATGATATTTGGCCTCAAATCATCTTGTTACGACCCTGGGTCGTTAGGTCATGTGTGTGGACATTTTTTCCCTCCTGTCTGTGTGTGTGTGTGAGCAACCTGAAGAAGAGAGGATATTTAACTGCAGCCGTGCAGTTCCTCGGTCTCTCTCCGACTAGACTTCTCCTACTCCCAACACACATCTGCGCTGCAATGTCTGTCCTGTTACGCTGATTGCTTATTTATACCGTATGCCGGCCCTTTCTCTCGTGTTGTGAGACTGTGTAGAAAAGCTACTAAACCTGTCTTTGTTAGACACGTTTTATTTTGCTTGGGAGTGCAAAACCCTTTCTTTTTTTTTCCTTCTGGATAATTCGTTTTCTCCTGTTTTTTGCATTAGAGTAGGTACGATTTTTGTACGTTTATTTTCCTCATTTGATAGATAAGATGTTTTGTTAAATTTTAGCTTTCTTTGTTTTTTTGTGGTTTTGCTACTCTGGTGTGTAATCATTTTGGGTAAATAAATATACCAAACGTTTTGGCGTCCGTGTTCTTGGGAGTGGTACAAGTGGGGAGAGTGCATTTTATGCTGCGCCTAGGTTCCCCGGTATGGGCGTAACATAATTGGGGGCTCGTTCATCCGGTCTTTCTGTTCTTGTCATCGGGTCGGGTCAAGTATGGCTATTTCCTATTATCGTACATTCTATGTTTCTGGTTGACAGTTTGTCTGTTTGAAATTCACAATGGAGAGTCAATTAGAATTGTTTACTCAGGAACCTTCCATTGAGATACTAAATAACTGCACAGTAACAGATTTAGTGGTAATTGCACAGTTCTATGACGTGTTTGTGCCTATAAAAACAGGAGTTAAAAGACCTGTTGTATGCAAAATTAGTCGAAAAGGGTGTGTTGGAGGAGAAAGTCCACACATGAGGTGGATAATCTCGCAGGTTTGTCCGCCCCACTCCAAGGCCTGCCTTCTCAAGCTGGGATGTCGATAGAGGAGCTACAGCTGACTCTGTGCATCAGGGAGGTAGAGCTGAGACACAAGGAGCTGGAGGTGGAAGCCATGCATATACGGGTTAAAGCTCTGGAGATAGAGCAAGGAGTCGCTCTACCTTCCAGTTCATCACCTACCCATAGACCACACACAAATCCCCATGATGACAGTTTTGATGTGAGTAGGCACATAACATTAGTCCCACCGTTCAGGGAAACAGAGGTAGACACATACTGTAATGCCTTTGAACGCATCGCTGGTATGCTACAGTGGCCTAGGAGAGTGTAGCCTCTGTTGTTACATTGCAAATTCGTTCATAAAGCTCAGGAAGTTTGCAATGCCCTGACTGTTGAGGAGAGCCTCGATTACGAAATTGTTAAGACCACAGTCCTTCGAGCATATTAATTAGTACCGGAGGCATACAGACAAAAATTTAGGAATGGTAAAAAGGGTCAACCAGACCTACGTGGAATTTGCGAGAGGAAAAGGTGGCCTTTTTGATCGGTGGTGTCAAGCTAGCAAAGCCACATCCAGGGAGGACATGCGTGAGCTCGTTCTTTTGGAAGAGTTTAAAAATCAACTGCCTGAGAAAATTGTCACCTATCTGAATGAGCAGAAAGTTGTGTCACTTGCTGCTGCCGCGGTACTGGCAGATGAATTTGTGTTAACTCACAAAAATGTTTTTTTTCTTCCAGTTTGCCGTGATTCTGTGACAAGTGACAGAAGGGTAAAATCTCCTTCCCATGGTAGCGCCAAAGCAGCTGAGAACAGGGAGTGCTATTACTGCCGTGAGCAAGGACACCACATCGTCGACTGCCCTAGCCTAGAAAGGAAAGAACAGTACGCAGGTAGAAAAACGCCATCCCCTATACATTGTATTCATACCAAACCGCACTATGTAAAGAACGTTGCATCAAACGTGGAGGATAGCGCTATTGATCAAGCCTTTTATTTCGCAGGGTTCTGTGTCTTTGACAAGTGAGGAAAACAAATTCCCATCACAATTCTGAGGGACACAGGTGCTAAGCAGTCGATTATTCGTGGTGGTGTCCTGCCGTTCTCAGCTCAGTCGTATAGTGGGACAGATATTTTGGCTTGGGGGGTTAAACTAAGTGTTTTGCGTGCGCCTTTGCATTTGGTTCAGTTGTCGTCCAAATGTATTTCTGGTGTGGTTAAGGTGGCTGTGCGTTCCCAGTTACCAATTAACGGTGTTGATCTGTATGAGGAGCTGTGTAGGCCAAAATTCAAACTCACCTCACACACACACTACTGAAAACATCTGGCCTTTGTGACGACCCCTCCCCCCTTCTGCCTGGCTGTGCTCCCTGCCTTGCTGTCTTCTGGCAGGTACTGGGAGTGTCGTCCTGTTTGTGCCCGCCCATCTAGAGGCGGAGCCACCAGAAGGCATAAAGGTTGCCCAGCTGCAAGGATCAAGCTCTCTGATTCAGATCCTGGCATGCTGCAGCAACCTCAGCCTACAGCCTGTGTTAGGTTTGATGCACCCTCCAACATGCTACAACACCCTTCCACACACTCACACACTGCTCACACTACTGACAGTCTGATTCTTACCACATTATACATCAGAGGTGTTCTTCAACAATCTGTTAAATAAATATATATTTGGCATTAAACTCTGTGTGGCCTCCCTGTTTGTTCCAGCCTTTGGAAGGTTGTAACAAGTGGGGGCTCGTCCGGGATCTGAACCCGGGACCTCTCGCAACCGAAGCGAGAATCATACCCCTAGACATAAGCAATGAGAGACACAAGCTGTTTCCATTGAACCTTTTTTTGTTTTTGTTTGTTATTTTTGTGTAGTAAGTGGCTAGAGCATTTGCTCGGGTGCACTCCATGACTGCCTAGGTGATTTTCAATTGCTGAGAATTAACCGGGTCACTGGGCTTTTGTGCTTAAAATCCTACCACAATTCTACACGAAGACTAGGGGTGAGTGAGTCAGTAAGCATTTGGTAAGGCAGTTAGCCAGAGGAGTGGGGTCTCCATATGTAAAACTGTCTTTCACTATCAGTACTGCTGGAAAAGCCTTGCCTTGGTCGGTAAACAGTTAAATGGCTTCTATTGAAGATTTTGTTGAGTCCCCAAATGAGGATTTGTTGGGTACTTATAAAAAAGATCAGCTTTTGAGAGTGGCTGACCATTACGGTCTTGAACTTCCCAAAAAGTTGAATAAAGAGGAGTTGTTGGTAGAAATAAAGGCACAGTTAGTGGAAAAAAGTATTTTGTCTGTCTTTCTGGGGCCTACCTCCAACAGTCAATTGAGTCAGGTAATGTTTCAGGTGTGGCTCCAGTCCTGTCTGGACTTGGGGTTGGACTGTCATTTAAAGAACAGAAGGAGCTTCTCATGCTACACTTGGAACGTGATGTGGAGATAGAAAAGTTGAGACAAAATGCCCGTCTTCAGGAAGCAGAGATCGCTCAAGTTCAGGTTAGACAAAAACTAGACTTGGAGCGCTACAGATTGGAGCTGATGAGTGAAGGTAAGCTTCCAGCTGAGACCAGGAGAGCTGCAGAGACTGCAAATCAAGCATTTGATATTGCTGTTAATTTGAGGATAGTTCCGAGGTTCAACGAAAAGGACCCAGACATTTTCTTTGTGTTATTTGAGCGTCTAGCTGAGGCACGAGACTGGTCTGATGTTGAGCGCACCCTTCTGCTGCAGTGTGTCTTCACTGGAAAGGCCCAGGAGGCTTTCGCTGCCATGACTGCTGAAGACAGTAGCAATTACCAGTTGGTGAAAGCTGCTGTACTTCAGGCATTTGAGTTAGTACCTGAAGCATATCGACAGCGCTTTAGGTTACTCAGAAAAGAGAAGCAGTCACATATGGAGTTTGCTCGTGATTTAACCACTAGTTTCAACCGTTGGTGTGTTTCCTCACAGGTAAAAACTCTGGAAGATCTGCAGGAGCTTATCTTGCTTGAGCAATTCAAAGGTACCTTGCCTGACCGTGTTGTTACCTACATTAATGAGCAGAAAGTAAACTTAGTTTCAGAGGCAGCCACAGCTGGCAGATGAGTTTACTCTGACCCATAAGGTGTTTTTTGGCGACAGCCGTAGTCGTGGAGATGCGGGATACAAAGAGAGTAGTGCGGGGGCTCACTTCAGTAAAGGTGTTTCAGAAGGAAAAGATAAGTTTCCAGCTAGGATTGACCATGGGAATCGGGGTAAGTTTGACCCCAATCGTGTCTGTAATTACTGTTTTAATAAAGGACACTGGAGAAACGATTGTCCTGAGTGGAAGAGAAAGTCCAGGCCTGGGCCTGTGTCGGCAAAAGCGTCTGGGGCTGTAGCATCGTTACGTGCAGTAGAAAGGGAAAATGTCATTGTGGCTGTGCGGAAACACACTCAGTCCTCCTTATCTGAATCGGTAATTCAGGCTCTTGTCAGTGAACATGAGGAGATAGACCCTGGTTATAAAGCTTTTGTGTCTGATGGTTTTGTTTCACTGGTCGGGAGTAAAGAGAAGTACCGGTAAAGATATTAAGGGACTCAGGGGCGTTGGACTCGTTTATTGTTGGTTCTGTGTTACCTTTCTCTCCTAAAACAGACACCGGTTCCAGTGTTGAGGTCCGGGGGATGGGATTAACCGTCTTCTCTGCTCCACAGCATAAACTAACATTAGTCTCCAGTCTGCTGCAAGGGGAAGTGGTCATGGGAGTGCGTCCTTCTCTACCTATGGGGGGCATACAGATCATCTTGGGAAATGACCTGGCTGGTGATCGGGTATGGCCTGAGTCTCCAATCTCCCAGGTAGAAGGTGCCAAGTTCCCCAAAACCACTTCTGTGATGCCTGCCAGCGGCGCAGTAACACGTGCTGCCAGCCGTATTGTTTGTGACCTTACAAAAGATAAGAAAAAACAATCTGTATTTCCTGTGCCTACCTTTCCTTTGCCTTTGTCTTGTAGCGACCTTGGGAAAGAGCAAAAGAACGATCCCACCCTGCAGGCTCTGTACAGCCAAGTTCTACCGGATGAGGAGTTCAGAAGTGCAGCCCGTGGTTATTTTCTCCAGGACGGTTTGTTGGTGAGAAAGTGGGTTCCCCAGGGAGATTGTTTTATGGGTGAGGAAGTTGTGCAAGTTGTGTTACCCAGTAAGTTAAGACTCACTGTGCTTCAGACTGCTCATGATGGCATTGCAGGTCATCTCGGTGTGAAGAAAACATATAATCGGGTTGGCCGTTATTTTTACTGGCCACTTCTGAAGAAAGACATTGCTGCTTTCATATAAACTTGCTAAAACCGTATTTTTCCCGTAAACCTGTGCCAGATGTGGTTTGTTCCGTTTCCTCAGATGCTGCAGTGGTGACAGTGGGTCACCCGTCACCATCTCTGGATGTGGGGGCAGGGGTTAAGGTTGAAGAGGAGTATTCCCCAGATGATGGTCTGTTGAGAGGACGGCTTAAGAATTCGGAGTCACTGGCTAATCTGGGTGGAATGCTGGGTCATTTAACCGAACCGCGGCGCACAGAGTTGGTCGATCTAGTTAAAAACTACCCCTGCCTGTTTGGAGACACTCCATCTCGCACCCACCTTATAGAACACGATATTGAGGTGGGTGATGCTAAACCGGTACGACAGCGTTTTTACCGCATGTCTCCGGACAAACGAGAGCATTTAGAGGCAGAAGTTAAGTATATGCTGGAGAATAACATTGCTGAGCCGTGTGCTTCTAGTTGGTCTTCTCCTTGTTTGCTGGTTACGAAACCAGATGGTACATTTAGACCATGTACTGATCTCCGCAAGGTGAATTTAGTGACCAAACCTGACTCGTTTCCACTCCCTCGCATGGAGGACTGTGTGGACCAGGTCGGTTCTGCTAAGTTTGTCAGTAAATTTGACCTGCTAAAGGGTTACTGGCAGGTCCCGTTAACGGCAAGAGCTAGGGAGATCGCCTCATTTATCACGTCCAGTGGGTTGTACTCATACACCGTAATGCCATTTGGGTTACGAAATGCCCCAGCCACGTTTCAACGCCTGATGAACCAGGTGGTGTCAGGTCTTACTGGCTGTGCTGTGTATCTGGATGATGTTGTGGTATACAGTGACACTTGGGAGGAACATCTCCAACACATTAATGCGCTGTTTGAACGACTTGCCTGGGCTTGTCTGACCGTTAACTTGGCAAAGTGTGAGTTTGCTAAGGCAACGGTCACCTACCTGGGTAAAGTAGTTGGCCAAGGACAGGTTAAGCCAGTGAGGGCAAAGGTGCTGGCAATTGACCGGTTCCCTGTTCCCACAACCAGAAAAGAACTCTCTCGTTTTCTGGGCATGGTGGGGTACTATCGTGGGTTCTGTCAGAATTTCTCTACGGTGGTTGCGCCCCTCACCTCTCTTCTCAGTCCTAAGGTCAAGTTTGAATGGTCTCCTCGATGTCAACAGGCTTTTGAGGCTGCGAAAACTGTGTTGTGCTCGGCTCCTGTCCTAGCAGCACCCCAGATGGACCAGCCCTTCATTCTTCATGTGGATGCTAGTAAGGTTGGAGCTGGGGCTGTACTCGCGCAGGTTGATGAGAGCGGCTCCGAATGCCCGGTAAGTTTCTTCTCGAAGAAATGTAACTCTCATCAATTAAACTATTCTATCATTGAAAAGGAGGCACTGGCACTCATCTGGGCGTTAAAGCATTTTGAGGTGTATGTTGGGAGTGGAGTTGGGCCCTTGGTGGTCTATACAGATCATAACCCCCTAACCTTTCTGCACTCGCTCCAGAATCCAAATCAACGCCTTATGCGTTGGTGTCTCTTCCTCCAGCCTTTTCATCTGGACATTAGGCATGTCAAAGGTGTGGATAATACAGTGGCTGATGCCATGTCCAGGGCTATAACCTCCTAGGTTAACTAGTGTTTTTCTCCCTGCAGGGGTGTCTGTTTTTTCTGTTTTGCCCTCTCTTAAAATGCTTCTTAGGTACCAAAGTTGCTGAGGGGTTGAGCAAGAGGCTACAGATGTGCTTGCAGGTTGTACGAACATTTGAAGGTTAACTTTTGTTGTGTCTATTGTGTTTGGTGGTTGTGTTTTTGTGCCTCAGGTTGGGAGGATCCTAGTGGGTCCTCCATTTTAAGGGAGGGGGTGTGACGACCCCTCCCCCCTTCTGCCTGGCTGTGCTCCCTGCCTTGCTGTCTTCTGGCAGGTACTGGGAGTGTCGTCCTGTTTGTGCCCGCCCATCTAGAGGCGGAGCCACCAGAAGGCATAAAGGTTGCCCAGCTGCAAGGATCAATCTCTCTGATTCAGATCCTGGCATGCTGCAGCAACCTCAGCCTACAGCCTGTGTTAGGTTTGATGCACCCTCCAACATGCTACAACACCCTTCCACACACTCACACACTGCTCACACTACTGACAGTCTGATTCTTACCACATTATACATCAGAGGTGTTCTTCAACAATCTGTTAAATAAATATATATTTGGCATTAAACTCTGTGTGGCCTCCCTGTTTGTTCCAGCCTTTGGAAGGTTGTAACACCTTGCACACACACACTACTTAAATACTCTCACATTCACTACTGAAAACATCTGGCCTTGCACACACACTACTGAAATACTCTCACATTCACTACTGAACACCGCACACTACTGAAAATTAAGCCTCACACACACTATTGAAATCCTCTCACATTCACTACTGAACACCTCACACACACACACACACACACACACACACACACACACACACACACACACACACACACACACACACACACACACACACACACACACACACACACACACACACACACACACACACACACACACACACACACACACACACACACACACACACACACACACACACACACACACACACACACACACACACACACACACACACACACACACACACACACACACACACACACACACACACACACACACACACACAACTGAAAACATCTGGCCTTGCACACATACTACTGAAATACTCTCACATTCACTACTGAACACTGTTGGAGTTTACCGGACCAGGTCCGTCCTCCGCGCAGATCGTTTGGATATGGCCAGAGCGGGGTCGCCGTCCGGATCTGCCGATGACCGTTCTTAGTTCTGAGGGAAAAGGAATTGTGTCTTTGGACACTATTCTGTTAGCTGTACAAACTAGACTTTGCACTCCAATGGATTGTTTCTTCAAATAAGCACTTTATTACACAGTTCAACAAAGATACATCAATCTGATACTATACCACAAAGCGCCTGCGCCTTGGACTCCTTCTTGAGTTCTCACCGTGACAAGCTCGTCAGTGTGAGATCCCAGTTGAAGAGAGCCTCGAGTACTGAATACATCTTGCTTATATACTGTTCCTAGCGGAGCCCCCACCTTTGCTGCTTTCTTGTGGTGTAATCTGCCGTTGCTTACCCTAGCAACTCTTAGGTTAGCCTTCGGCGCGCTTTTGTTTACTTCCTTATTTGCTTTCACTCACTTCCTTATCTGGTTTCACTCACAAGACTGCCCTTGTGAACTGTTGCGCCTGCTTGGTGGGTGATTTAGTGTGAGAATAATGAGTTCTGCAACCTTGTGGCTTATCAGTTTGGACATAACAGGATGCCTCTGTTCTTAATCTGGTTGACCCCGCGTTTTTGTTGCACACAGTATTGACACCGTATATTTCCACTGAGGCTCCTCAGCAGGTGGACTTTAACACAGTACTGTACTTTTCCACTCAGACTGCTCAATGTCTTAGCTTTTCCATGATAGGCCCACTATATCTTATATTCACTGCCACATTTGCCTTATCTTTATCCTTCAATCCCCCTTTTGCCCCATTCTAATGATTGGGGCAACAAAACAACGCTATTGTTTATGTACATTTATGTCAGCTGTTTTAGGCTTCTGCCTCTCTTTCCCACATTCTGCCATACGGTGGTACTGGTGGTGCTGTCGGGAAAGTGTCCATTGCTGCCGCTTCTTCTTCGCCTTCTTCAATGTCTGGGTTGTTTTCGAACACTGACATCCATTCGTCCCTTTTACCGTCGATACCAGATTGATCTTTCATGCGGGAGTTGAGGGTTTTCAGACCGTCCAGTGCTATTTGTAGAGTGCCATCTACAGCGGTGTTGTTGGGAATAAAGGTGAAGCATTGCTCTCCAAACATTGCACATACTCCGCCTCTTTCTGCTAGGAGCATGTCTAGGGCCATTCTGTTTTGATAGGCCATGAGTGATGTGGCTTTCAATTGCTCACTAACTGCCTTGAGTCCGGCATGTGTGAGGTTTCCTAGGCGTTGGATATTATAATGAATGTAATTGATGCGGTCTCAGTTTTTATTGATGACACACCAGGGGCAGATGATGGATGTGAAGCCGTCCGCTACTTGATCGGCTATTTTGTAGTCACTTGGTACGCCCCGTGGTACCCCTATTGCGTCTATGTACGTTGGATCTGGGTCAATCATGGCTTCGCGTTTGACTCTGTTCGTAGTATGATAGGGGTATTGTTCTGCCAGGTTTGTTATGTCCCCTACTTTTAATTTGTAGGTTTTCACTGGTAGAAGCAAAGTGACCAGTGCACATAGACCACTGGCATTATATGGGACGCGATCGTGGAGTTGGTTGCCACCGCAGTGGAACCATATGTCTGCTCGGATTACACCACGTCCAGGTGTAGTTGGTGTCACTATGTGGTCGCAGAGAGTTTTGTTGAACCCCCCGGTGTTTCTGATTGTGGTGTGGAAACAGGTGTAATTCAACCTCGGAACTTTTGCAAAGAATAAGGGCGTTTTTTAATTCCGCGTTGGCTAAAGGGAAGTAAACGTCGTATTTAGAGCAATTGTGTTGAGGGTTCTCTGTCCCCATTATTTCAGTGGCACACATTGGTTCTACCGGGGCAGGAATTATGTGGAGCAGGGGTCTGGCTCCCATACAAACGAGGCAGTCATCGCCTGTGTCTAGCGCGGCTTGTTGTGCCATCAGTAACCAGTTGTTGCTGTTTGCTGAGTGTCCCGAGATTCCAGTTGCTGCTTGGAACTCTTGATCAGTTGTCCACTCCTTAGTGGAGTGGATCACCACCCCCTTTTGGACGGATACTATGTCAGATTGTGGTCTTTTAATGCGACTGGACATGCATACGTATATAGAGAATTGGGGGCTTGGCGATGTCTTGGGCCATAGATAAAAGGATGCGCAAGGGGGTTCATCTTTCTTGGGTTGGGGTACCCCCGTTAAGTCTAACTGTACTATGAGGCCAGATGAGGATTTTGCTAGATGTACTCTTTGCCTTACTTTTTTCGCTGTTCCTGTTGACGATGAACTCCAATCCGCCCCTGTCTCTCCCACCAAGTCGGTCCACGCTCGACCATAGCTATATCTTTCATTGGGATCGCCTTTTCCGAACCAAAAGTCTAGCGTCATGTACCATTGGTATTTGTTTCCCCACGACCCTCCTTTTTGGTTGCGTTCGTTTGACAAACTGGTGTACGGGATGAGGGTAGTGGTGCTTGAGTCCGAGGGTAGGCAAAGTGTCAGCGAGATGTGTCTTAATGCATCTTTCTGGTTACATTGGGTGAAATTTGCCGTATCTACTGTGCCGGCCACATTGCGGACGTGTCTAGTTAGGCTGTTTTTTGGAGGAAAAAAGGTATCTTGTGTAGTTTCATTTTGTGGGGAATTTGGATTATTACTTTGGTCAATGATTTGCCTCCCCCTTTCACCCACTATGATAATGATTATTCCAACAATGATGAAAAAACAAAGTGTTAAGGCCAAGCAATAGAGGTGTTGGTTAGGTCCTGAGTTCTTCTTCATCTTCGTTTTTCTTGTAAAAGTTCTTTGGTGTATCAGTGTAGGTGAGTGTCTCTTGTGTGGTGTGTGTATGTGATGCGTGTGGTGTACCGCCTACTTTGGGGGAGCGGTCCCTTGTTGTGCCTCCTCGCCGGCTGTTATCTCCTGGGCTGCCGTTGGTTCTCCTGTTGTCTCCTCCTCCTCGGAAGTGGAGTCGATGTCCACACTTGGGGGTTGGGGGGCTTCGGTTGTTTGCCTGATGTTCAGTTGGCCTAGGTCCTGGATGGTGTCAGCGAGGGTCCTGGTAGGTGCTGGTGCTTCCACACACCTGCTCCAGTGGTACCACGTGTCTCCTTTTCCGTCTACTCTGACTGCATGATCTGTTCGCTGGGTTACCTTGAGTGGTTCAGAGAACCTTGGAGCACACCACTTGGGTTTGATCGTCTTCAGGCGGATGTCTTCAGCGTCCCTGCTGCCCTTAGCTTCCTCTGTGTGTCCTTTGGCTCTGGCTGCTGTGGATTCGTCTGCGAACTCTGCAACGAGGCATTTTAGTTGTTTATAGTAGGCCTGGTGCCCCACTTTGTCATACAGTTCCTTTGAAACCGTGGCTCCCGCTCCTGGGCCTGGAAACTGGTGCCCATGAGTCATTTCATCCTCCGCGCAGATCGTTTGGATATGGCCAGACCGGGGTCGCCGTCCGGATCTGCCGATGACCGTTCTTAGTTCTGAGGGAAAAGGAATTGTGTCTTTGGACACAATTCTCTGTTAGCTGTACAAACTAGACTTTGCACTCCAATGGATTGTTTCTTCAAATAAGCACTTTATTACACATTTCAACAAAGATACATCAATCTGATACTATACCACAAAGCGCCTTGGACTCCTTCTTGAGTTCTCACCGTGACAAGCTCGTCAGTGTGAGATCCCAGTTGAAGAGAGCCTCGAGTACTGAATACATCTTGCTTATATACTGTTCCTAGCGGAGCCCCCACCTTTGCTGCTTTCTTGTGGTGTAATCTGCCGTTGCTTACCCTAGCAACTCTTAGGTTAGCCTTCGGCGCGCTTTTGTTTACTTCCTTATTTGCTTTCACTCACTTCCTTATCTGGTTTCACTCACAAGACTGCCCTTGTGAACTGTTGCACCTGCTTGGTGGGTGATTTAATGTGAGAATAATGAGTTCTGCAACCTTGTGGCTTATCAGTTTGGACATAACAGGATGCCTCTGTTCTTAATCTGGTTGACCCCGCGTTTTTGTTGCACACAGTATTGACACAGTATATTTCCACTGAGGCTCCTCAGCAGGTGGACTTTAACACAGTACTGTACTTTTCCACTCAGACTGCTCAATGTCTTAGCTTTTCCATGATATCTTATATTCACTGCCACATTTGCCTTATCTTTATCCTTCAACACCTCCAACCCAGTCTCACGGCATTTCGTGTTCACCAACACGATTTTTAATCTATTGATTCGTGTTCACCAACACGATTTGCCCCTTTTTTTTCGTGTTGCACATCACGATTTTAAAAGCAATGTATTTCTACTGGTAACGTGTTTCGTGCCTGCAGGCTGCAGCACGTCTTTTTCTCCAGTCGGGTCGTGGAAGACCGGAAGCTGTGTGGTTCATAAAAACATGTTCTCACTCAATATCAAGCCACAATTATTGCTTTTATTTTAAATCGTATAATTTCGGACTTTTGTTGCCGGCTGTGAGGAAAATAAATGGGGCTCAGAGCCTCAGGATACTGAAATCTGTATTTTTAAATATGTTTTTCCTTCTAATTTGTTATTCTTTTCAAAATAACACACTGTTATTTACTCACCAATAACACACAATTATCCTTGCTTTTATTTATTGGTTTAATTCCATAATCTCGGGCATTTTTGGTGTCCGTCAGGAACTGAATTTCAAAATAAAAATAACCGGAAACAGACGTAGGCCTATAAGGGACATTTCGAGCATCATTGCGATTGTCAACATTTCTGAGTTTAGGATGGCCAAAGACACTACACTACCCATAATCCCCAGCTATCGTTTAGGACTACAGTTCCCGTAAGGTTACGCAGAGCGTCAAACAGCTGTGTGAAATGGAACGAAACCACGCCAGACTATCCAAAACTGGAATCGAACACCCTCCCAGAACTATACATGCTGGCTATTGTGTTTCGCAAAATGTTCTATGGGACGTCTCTACTGAACGTTTTCGTTTTTCCCACAATTAGAAGTTGCCATTATTAAACACATTGGTGTTATCAAATGTAAAACATATAATTAATAAATGGGTGAAAATCACTTGTGTCCATAATGCGCAGCATTATATTAATGCCGTATACCCACATGACAGCTCATTGGTACTTTATAATTCTACTCCACTACAATTCAGAGGTTAACCTGGTATTTTTACTCCACTACATTTATTTGAGTTACTTTGCAGATTCTGATTAATTATGTGAAAGATAAACAACCCTTAAATCAGACTTTAGTTACACCTGAGTAAAATTCAGGTAAGGTGATTGTCAAGTGCCAACAATCAGGAGAGATATTTGATAGTTGGTGCTTGAGAAGACTAAACATGTATCTGCAATTGACATGAATGGAAACAAGTAATAAAGTATATTCATTACTCGTTATTCTCTACTAATAGTTAATTAAAGACTGTATATTATGGCTATTTTGCACATCCCTTTCAAGATTTTCAAAGGTTTATTGACATATCATACACAACTACGGTGTAGTTATGCAATGAATGAAAAACTTGGGTCACAGGTTCCTCAACAGTGCATTACAAGACATCTATCAATATGTGTGTACCTCCACCATTAAACTGTCATATTCTGCACTTTTCTTATTCTATCTACATACATAAGAGGATAATTAATGTGTATAATATCAGTTAAAATAAGTGCTTCAACATAGTTAACATTGCAGGAAAGCAATATAGCCTATTAGACGTTAATTACTTTGTCAGGCTTAATATTTAATATTTAATGTTTAAATAAAGGTTAATCCGTTTTTCTGTTTTGCACCTCCTATTAATATCTTTGTACATCCTGCACTAAACTGTTTTATTGTAGAGATCACTTATAGTATTTTCTTGATTTTTTATATTCTATATTTCTATATTTATACTTTCCCCCTATGAAAGTATGTACTCTTAATATTTTTTTAGTCAAATATAACACATACAAACAATAATTCAATAACGTGCTTTAACCACTAGGAGGTGCACACAAGGTACACACAGCCATAATAGCTTTGTATTATTAGTGTGTATGTACAACATCTGAAGATGTATAGTTTTATGCATGCTTTCACATCATTTTACAGCATATTGCTATACTATTTTAGACTCAGTATTTACATTCTTACATTCAAAGAAAATCAGTAATATCTATGAAAACTACAGTCCTTTTCTATCAGCTGTGCACCGTTATGGTGTAAATATAACCTATCTATGAATTAGATCAAATGTAAAACTCAGCCGAATTAGTGTTGATACTGCAAGGAGACGTATTGTGTGAAGAGAAATTGAAGATGTTGTTTAATTGTTGATATATTTATGATCCACGTCAAGTATTCAGTTTCGGCGCCATTTCTTCCAGTTTTTCCAAAGGTCTTCTCATCAGGGCTCTCTAAATAAAGAACTACGGCAGATATGTAATATGTAATGCAGCCGAACCGTGTATTGCAATGCCGTTATGTGATGACTTTCAAAGAGAAAAGCAAGAGCACCCGGAATTAAGTATTATTTTATACTTTTAAAATGTTTTCCGGATTTCATATAATATAAACACCAAATCCCAGCATGCATTGCGGCTAACACATCCAATCAGCGAGCTTAAAACCATAGCTGAGAATCTTGGGTAATCGCTCGAAATGCCTACGTCTGTTTCCGGTTATATTTATTTTGAAATTCAGTTCCTGACGGACGCCAAAAAAGCCCGATATTATGGAATTAAACCAATAAATAAAAGCAAGGATAATTGTGTGTTATTGGTGAGTAAATAACAGTGTGTTATTTTGAAAAGAATAACAAATTAGAAGGAAAAACAGATTTAAAAAATACAGATTTCAGTATCCTGAGGCTCTGAGCCCCATTTATTTTCCTCACAGACGACAACAAAAGTCCGAAATTATACGATTTAAAATAAAAGCAATAACTGTGGCTTGATATTGAGTAAGAACATGTTTTTATGAACCACACAGCTTCCGGTCTTCCACGACCCGACCGGAGAAAAAGACGTGCTGCAGCCTGCAGGCACGAAACACGTTACCAGTAGAAATACATTGCTTTTAAATCGTGCTGTGCAACACGAAAAAAAGGGGCAAATCGTGTTGGTGAACACGAATCAATAGATTAAAAATCGTGTTGGTGAACACGAAATGCCGTGAGACTGGGTTGACACCTCACACACACACGCTACTGAAAATTAACGTCATACACACACCATTGAAATCCTCTCACATTCATTATTGAACACCTCGCACACACACTACTGAAAATTAACCTCACACACACACTACTGAAAATTAACCTCACACACACACACTCCTGAAAAACATTTTACTGAAAGGTTCTCAGTAGGGAATGTGCATGTGTTTCACCTATGTGTGTGTGAGGGGATTCTTGCTGTAACGGAAGTTATTCTAATGTAACGGAAGTCATCTGCTTGTGGTCTCTTTGCTAGCCCCGTTAGCTTCAGGCTGCTACTCGGACGTGTTTGTTGTGTTTGTGCCTGGTGGAGTATTCTTCATTGAAATATCGCACTTATCTTATGGCTCTGCGGTTCAAACAGACCGTCCATGAATGCAGTTTATTCGGTAAGTGAAATTCAAGCACTTTATTTCTTATTTGTTTTTTTATTCAGCTAACAAGCGAGACGAAGCTACATCTGTGCTAACGATGCTATCCGTAGCATACAAGTTAAAACATAATAGAGAAGTGTAAAACATTAAGAAGGATTATACTGTAAAACATAAGGCTTCTCGGTGAGGTTGGTAAAATAAGGTCATGCTTGTACATTAGTTAGCTTGCTAGTTAGGTAACTGTATGCATTGTTATTGTTAATTTAAAATAGCTATGCTCGACGATGCAGACAGCTAGCGTCACAATCAGGGTTGCCAACTCTCACGCATCTGGCGTGTGACACACGCTTTCACTCTCAATCTCACGCTCTCACGCTGCCCAAACTATTCTCACGCCAAAAACAATAATACCGAAGACAAGAAACGGTTTTGAAAACTGTTGTCACGTAGTGATCGTCTTCTCAATAGAGCATCTTTGATAATGTCTTCTGGCCAATCAGAATCAACATTATTGTTATTGCAGGAAGTCCCAACGGTGAATACTTCTGCTGTAGTACATCTCTATATACATCGACAACATTATGTGTTGATAGAAATCGTAATGAAATAAGACCCCACGGTTTGATGATTGATAGGTGTGTGGGCTGTCTTTCATTTTAACACACAGAACAATGGGGGCTATCCACCCTTATGGATAAGGGTAGAGGAGGGAAGAGTCATTCACACAGCCTTTTCCCTCTTCTATCTGTGAGGAGCAGCAGGTTCAGCTTTCAGAACAAAGTAACACAAAACGGCATTCATTTTTAAAATATGTCGTGTAGTAATACATTTATTTATTTGTCTTCTCAAGAGAGTAGGCTACCAGAATGTGTATTTTATGTTAGTATTTCAAAAGATCTCCTGGGGGAGAATCCCCCCAGACCCCCTGCAGGGGTTGGGTTTTCAGCATGTCAACTATTTCACCTGTGGGGAAATTGCAGGATTGGCTCCAGGTCGCCCTTTTTATTTACTTCAAGACAAATGTGCCTTTTTATTTGATACAGTTCAATTTGGATTGAGACAGGGAAATAATCTAAACCTCACGCGTGGCATTTCACTGTTAAGGGGAGCGTGTATGTAATTACATTGCAAATACTGACTTGAGCCCCACCATAGATTACTCAACAAAAATACTCTGGAGCCGCAACTGCCGACCCGTATTGCGCATGCGCAGATCTAAGATCCAGTAGAAATGATAAAAAAGTAAAAGTCTGCTGCTTATTGTTCTACGAGGCCAAAATACAGTCAAAGAGTATATGAGAGTGAGAGTGTGTTAATTAATATATTTGGCAGTTTGGAGTAAGTCTGTAGATTTGTTTGTGTCTGTGTGTTTCATGTAGGCCTCTCACGATAATTAATTTTGTTGGATACATTTTCCCGGAGATTATTGCGATAAACGATAATATTGTCGACACAGTTGTATGACCATTTTAGACCACTGACATAATGATAATATATAATAATAATTCAAGTACATCCTTTCACACGGCTAGTCACATCCTCATGTAAATGTATCGCGTTCATTTTTATTTATCGTATGATAAGTCAATTAATTGCTTATCGCGACAGGCAGACAATAAAACATGTGTTTGACTTTCATTAGTGAATGAAACTGTGTGCCCTTTATAGTCTGTGTCCAATATTGTGTATTTGTATATATTGTATATCCTATATATATGCTAAAGCCCCGCTGCTGACACGATGGCAGTCATTTCGTGCGCATATGTGTAATTAAACCCATGATATCAAAATCTCACTCCAGCCAGGTACCCAAAGTTGGCAACCCTGGTCACATTAGTGTTGAAGAGCAGAGTACTGTATGAGATTAACCTCACTATAAGATCTGTGTATCTGAAAAATATGAATCTCACATTTCCAGTTGGTTCCTTAAATAACGTTAACGTAGATATTGCAATATGGTTTGTTGAGCTGGAGTTGATTATTGAAGCTTACTGGTTAACGTTCATCATATTAAACGAACGAACCCAAACGTTGTTGTTTGTATTAATATTATTTACCAATACTTACTTGGCATTTTATTATCATTACACTGGAGAAACCGACTTATTGTGGCAGTAGAACGTGACCATGTAACTTAATGCCTGCATTTGAGGACGAAAAATAGCTCAGTCAATGCTTTAGGGACAAGGAAATGATTTGTTTAAATATTAGATATGACGTTATGTGTGCTTCTGTGACAATGAAGCTTATTCATTGCATTACATGTGTTGAAGATGTTTGTCTTTTACCCTTACGTGTGTGTTACAAATGAATGTGAATATGGCATAGGACAAATATTTAAATTGACTGTCTCATGAAAAACTATTCTAAAGTAAAAAGGACCCCAACTAGACAATAATACACAATCCAACTGATAAGATACAGTAAGGGCTTTGATATCCAGCACTTTCTTTAAGGATAACAAAAATATTATCACATGACATTTGCATGTAAAAAAAGTCTGTGACCAACACATTGTTACTTTACATATATATATATATGTTTGTTTAAAGTTTCCAGGTGATGCAGCAGACAGACTAGAGGATGCTGACCACGAGAGACAGACCTATTCCTAACATCAGTGAACTTCAGCATGGACTCAAAGGTACAAAGACTCCTTTCATACTGTACAAAGAATCGAGAAGCGTTCTGGTTTAAATAGATAAAGTAACAACTATAATCAGCTTTCACATTTCAATGTATTTAAGGCAATTATTATTTTACATTGTGAGAATTGCTACCATTTGTCTCTACATATTGTCTATAAAAGATGTGGTAAAAGTGGTTCTTGCAGTGAGACAACCGAGCAGTTGAATATTATTTAAAAATAAGATATGTTAATGTTGATTAACTGCAGACTGTTCATTCGTAATCTGATTATCTTTGTAGTACAAAGTGATGAATTACAAAAATACATTATTTCTACAGCCGCTAAATAAACAAACCTCTTTCATAAATAACACACATTTAAGAGACGGGTCACGTTTTGTTCAGCCGGATAATATCCACATGTCTATCCTACTTTTATAATTTTCAAATCATAAATCTAGTTGCCAGAAGCAAAAGGCTAATGTTATGCTATAAAGGAACTACAGCAGGGTCGCTGCTTCAACGTCACGCCGATTTAAGATCCATATTCAAACATACAGATTATAAATGGTACGAGTTGAAGCGTTTGTTTGAACAGTTTGCAGGAGGCAGGAACGTGCTTTCAAGCAGAACTTGAAAATGTACATAAATAGCTGACGTTAGTAATGCTAACTAGCGATATAGCTGTGTAGATCTGCTGCACTATTTACTACAGCCCGGCTGTCCGCAGCCGACTTTATAACAGTATTAAGTGATAACCATTAAATATTTTACAGAATAAATCCCTTATCCAAATCCCATAAAAACACAAGACAACCAGCAATTAGACAATACCCTGTGTCGTATTTTTGTCGGATGAATGCAAGCTGATATTGTCACTTTTTTAAAAAGCTAAATAAGGGTTGTTCCCTCTTGTTTTCTTTGTTAGGATAATACTACAGAAAATGGGCTCCACGGAAGGTGACTCCCTTGCAAACCAAAAAAGAGAAATACAAGTATTTTTATTATTATTTGTATTCCCGGTCTGCACGTTTTACGTTACGTCAATAATAATCTAATGTATTGAGTTTTGGGATATTACTTGTATACAAATCTATAAATGCCTTAAGGTTTCTAAAATATATAATATGTGGTAAATTCAACAGCAAAGATTCACATTTTTGCATGATTTGTTATTGATTTTTTGCTGTTACTTAATTATACTTTTAATAAATTCAAGTCAAGCTTAGTTACATGTGATGGTAGCTATATGCTCTTACCTGTGTGCCTCCTCCGCAACCAGACTGTATTCAAACTCTTAAGTACCAGTTCTATCTACTTTACTTTAAACAATTAAAAAGACAAAATCAACTACATTTATTGATATACCAATCTTTATTTTTGGGGCCTCTTCTTCTTTTAAATTAAACTTTCAGACATGAGATATTGAAATACAGTAATAGTTTTGTCTATTTAAAAAAGAATGAGCCATTCCTTACAGTTAACTTCATATTTCTTATTGTCTAAAGCATTTATGACACACATTTCCCCCTCATATTCACAGTGTGGATCAATTGAGACAGCGTGCAGAGACTTTGGGAGAAACCTCAGCGTGACGGATGTCCTGTCTGTGGGTTTGGCTGGAGAAGGTGGAGAGGTCTTTCTCTGGGAGGAGGACCAGGCCTGATGAAGAAACCCCCTAACTGCATCTGTGAGCCCATACTGGGCTCAGCTGCCACAAACAAATGATGGTCCTGTTTGACTTTGTGTTCACAATAAAAGTGTAGTTTCTTAGTGAATGTCCTGTATTGGTCTTTAATCTGAAATCAGCTTTTCATTTTCTTCTTGCCCCTCTGAGAAAACGGTGAGGCAGTTGTGTCCTTTCCTAACAGAAAAGACAAGAAACATATGACATTATTGCAGAGCAAGTGTGTTATTTATGAAAGAGGTTTGTTTATTTAGCGGCTGTAGAAATAATGTATTTTTTAAATTCATCACTTTGTACTACAAAGATAATCAGATTATGAATGAACAGTCTGCAGTTAATCAACATTAAAATATCTTATTATTAAATAATATTCAACTGCTCGGTTGTCTCACTGCAAGAACCACTTTTACCACGTCTTTTACAGACAATATGTAGAGACAAATGGTAGCAATTCTCACAATGTAAAATAATAATTGCCTTAAATACATTGAAATGTGAAAGCTGATTATAGTTGTTACTTTATCTATTTAAACCAGAACGCTTCTCGATTCTTTGTACAGCATGAAAGGAGTCTTTGTACCTTTGAGTCCATGCTGAAGTTCACTGATGTTAGGAATAGGTCTGTCTCTCGTGGTCAGCATCCTCTGGTCTGTCTGCTGCATCACCTGGAAACTTTAAACAAACATATATATACATATATATATATGTATATATATGTATATATGTATATATGTATATATATATATATATATATATGTATATATGTATATATATGTATATATATGTATATATGTATATATATATATATATAAAGTAACAATGTGTTGGTCACAGACTTTTTTTACATGCAAATGTCATGTGATAATCTTTTTGTTATCCTTAAAAAAAGTACTGGATATCAAAGCCCTTACTGTATCTTATCAGTTGGATTGTGTATTATTGTCTAGTTGGGGTCCTTTTTATTTTGGAATCGTTTTTCATGAGACAGTCAATTTAAATATTTGTCCTATGCCATATTCACATTCATTTGTAACACACACGTAAGGGTAAAAGACAAACATCTTCAACACATGTAATGCAATGAATAAGCTTCATTGACACAGAAGCACACATAACGTCATATCTAATATTTAAACAAATCATTTCCTTGTCCCTAAAGCATTGACTGAGCTATTTTACGTCCTCAAATGCAGGCATTAAGTTACATGTTCACGTTCTGCTGCCACAATAAGTCGGTTTCTCCAGTGTAATGATAATAAAATGCTAAGTAAGTATTGGTAATAATATTAATACAAACAACAACGTTTGGGTTCGTTCGTTTAATATGATGAACGTTAACCAGTAAGCTTCAATAATCAACTCCAGCTCAACAAACCATATTGCAATATCTACGTTAACGTTATTTAAGGAACCAACTGGAAATGTGAGATTCATATTTTTCAGATACACAGATCTTATAGTGAGGTTAATCTCATACAGTACTCTGCTCTTCAACACTAATGTGACGCTAGCTGTCTGCATCGTCGAGCATAGCTATTTTAAATTAACAATAACAATGCATACAGTTACCTAACTAGCAAACTAACTAATGTACAAGCATGACCTTATTTTACCAACCTCACCGAGAAGCCTTATGTTTTACAGTATAATCCTTCTTAATGTTTTACACTTCTCTATTATGTTTTAACTTGTATGCTACGGATAGCATCGTTAGCACAGATGTAGCTTCGTCTCGCTTGTTAGCTGAATAAAAAGACAAGTAAGAAATAAAGTGCTTGAATTGTACTTACCGAATAAACTGCATTCATGGACGGTCTGTTTGAACCGCAGAGCCATACGATAAGTGCGATATTTCAATGAAGAACACTCCACCAGGCATCGACACAACAAACACGTCCGAGTAGCAGCCTGAAGCTAATGAAGCTAACGAGGCTAGCAAAGAGACCACTAGCAGATGACTTCCGTTACATTAGAATGACTTCCGTTCCAGCAAGAATCCCCTCACACACACATAGCTGGGAAGAAAGTTTTTCCGTCACCCGAAGTGGTTAATGATCCAGCTATGATCACATGTGTGTCTGAGTCCCATTGGATTCGGTTCAGCTGTTCCCTGTGTGTGCTGTAACTCGTGCCATGGCCCGAAAACTGGGTGAGGTAGTGGATCTGAGTGACTCTTTTATGAGTGACTCCAATCCACTGATTCCACTGGCAGAGGGTCAAGAGAAAATATCTGTTTCCATAGAGCTTCAGCCTGACGACAAACCCCTTAAACTTTTTCAGTGGATAAAGATCAGTTGATTAAAGAACAGAAATCTGACAGTACATTGTCGTCCTGCCTATCCTTTGAAAATGACAAAACGGGTGAAAGATCAGTGTCTTACGTGTGTTCTGATGCGCCGCTGGTCGCCTAGCTCAGGTTTTACGCAGGAGTCTGGGTACCAAATTGTAGTTCCACAGCTGTTTCGTTTACAAGTGCTGAGTTTGGCACATGATCATACTCTCTCCGGTCATTTAGGAGTCTGGAAAACCTACCAGCGGGTTCTCCGTTATTTTTTCTGGCCTGGACTTAAATCAGACATTGCTAAATTATTTCGTTCTTGCCATACCTGTCAGATGTCTGGTAAGCCAAACCAGGTGATTCCAAAAGCCCCTCTTAGACCGATCCCCGTCATGGGAGAGCCTTTTGAGCATGTTATTATTGATTGTGTCGGGCCGTTACCTAAAACAAAATCCGGTAATACATTTTTACGGTGATGTGCGCTGCTACTCGTTACCCGGAGGCGGTACCGCTGCGTTCGTTAAAGGCTCGCTCTATTGTGAAAGCGTTGGTAAAGTTTTTCTCCACGTTTGGCCTCTCAAAAAACATCCAAAGTGACCAGGGATCAAATTTATGTCCAAAGTATTCACGCAGGTCATGTCAGAACTAGATATCGGACACCGTACGTCAAGTGCGTACCATCCAGAGAGTCAAGGCGCGTTAGAAAGGTTCCATCAGACGCTAAAAAGCATGCTTCGCAAATTTTGCACCGAAAATAATCGTGAGTGGGATGAGGGTTCACCGTTGTTATTGTTTGCTATAAGAGAGACAGTACAGGAGTCTTTAGGATTCAGTCCGGCCGATTTGGTTTTTGGCCACACTGTGCGTGGCCCGCTGCGTCTGTTGAGGGAGAACTGGCTCTCCGATAAGTTAAAGAAAGAAGACAACATTTTGGAATTTGTCTGTTCATTTAAAGAAAGGCTACATCATGCCTGTGATTTGGCCCGTGAGTCACTCCGGACCACCCAGTCTAAGATGAAATCCTGGTATGACGAAAAGACAGTTGCGCGGGAGTTTCAAATCGGTGACCAGGTATAAGTTCTGCTACCCGTTGTTGGTTAGCTACATTTTCCGGCCCGTATGAGGTGGGCCGTAAGTTGAGTGGAACGGATGATATGATCCGTACTCCGGATCGTAGAAAGAAAACTCGGGTGTGTCATATAAACATGCTTAAAATGTACGTTGATCGTGAAAGTGGCGCCGCTCAATCTCCGATGGTAGCGCCTATTGCCTCTGTGTCTGTTACTCAACCACCTTACAGCCCCAGTGATAACGGGCTGAGTGACAGGCGCGCTTCTGTGTCCTGTGCGCGCCTCGGTAATTCAGCCATATTGTCCGATCTTAATGAACATCTAAAACATCTGCCTTACTCGCCCCGGGCTGATATTCGCAGGCTCATTGAAAATTATCTGAGTTTGTTTGGGGATACTCCTACTCAAACGACTGTATTGGCTCATGATATTGAGGTAGGCGAACACAAGCCTATTAAGCAGCATGCCTATCGTGTCAACCCGGCTAAGCGAGAATTGATGCGTCAGGAAGTGAAGTATCTCGTTGAACACGGTCTCGCCGTTCCAAGCAATAGCTCGTGGAGTTCACCATTGCTCCTGGTCCCTAAGCCGGATAAGACGCCGCGTTTTTGTAACGATTACCGTAAATTAAATGCCGTTACAAAACCAGATTCCTTCCCACTTCCAAGGATGGATGACTGTGTGGACCGTGTGGGTTCTGCTAAATATGTCACAAAGTTGAACCTCCTTAAGGGATATTGGCAGGTTCCCCTCACTAAGCGTGCTGCTGAAATCAGTGCATTTGTCACACCAGACTGAGTACACGGTTATGCCGTTTGGGTTAAGAAATGCACCTGCCACTTTCCAGCGGCTGATGAACAGGGTTTTATGTGGGGTTGGGAACTGCAAAGTTTATCTGGATGATATTGTGGCCTATTCATCCACCTGGCTTGAGCATCTGAAGACTCTTGAGTGAAATATTTGATCGTTTGCGTTCAGCTTCCCTCACACTCAATTTGGCCAAATGTGAGTTTGGGAAGGCTATAGTGATGTATTTAGGTAAGCAAGTGGGACAAGGTCAGGTCTGCCCTGTGGCTGTTAAAGTACAGGCTATTATAGATGTCCCACCCCCCCAGACGCGCCGTGAGCTCCGATGTTTTTTGGGGATGGCTGGCTATTATCGCGCTTTTTGCAGAAAATGGTGGCTCCCTTGACGGGTTTAGCAAGTCCTAAAGTCCCTTTCCGGTGGTCATCGTTATGTCAGTTGGCTTTCGAGGCTGTAAAGGCGGTCCTCTGCAGTGCCCCGGTACTTGCTGCTCCAAACTTCACCCGCCCTTTTAAGTTGGAGGTAGACGCGAGTGCACGAGGTGCGGGTGCAGTACTTCTGCAGGAGGATGAGCGGGACATTGATCATCCGGTCTGTTACTTCTCGAAGAAGTTCAAGAAACACCAGCTTCATTACAGCACCATCGAACAAGAGGCACTGGCTTTACTTTTGGCGTTACAGCACTTCGAGGTGTATATAGGGTCGAGTTCTGATCACAATCCACTGCCTAATGCATTGGTCCCTTTTGCTACAGGATTTTAACGTCCAAATTTGAATACACATGCGTTAATCGCGTTAAAATAATTAGTGGCGTTAATTTATTTTTTCGTTGACACGTTATTAACGCGTTAACTTGACAGCCCTACTTTATTTGCATAAATAGTTGCAGTACATACTACATACAGTGTCTGGGCTCATTGTATCTGGATAACCATGTGATACAACCCCAAACAAAAGACCCATCAGACAACAGAGTTTCCACTCGCATCGATTCTGTCATGTCTGATTTGATGGCCAATAAAAGTGTCTGCTAATTTATCACCTTTTGCAATACTAAAATCAAGACACATGTTGTGAGAAAAAACAGAGTGTCTCAGCTCTCTTCAGCCCAGGAGTGACGGGAAATCAATTTATGTCGCATGCAATTACCAGCGTGCTGATTCGGGGAAAACACTGCTGCTTTATATTTCATCAAAGCCATAGAGGAGCTGAGGCGGCGCTCAATACTGGCCTCAGATCAGCACACACTCCCACACAGTATAGATAACTGCATAACTGGAGAAGAAAACGTTACAATCAGGGGAACACAGGTCCTATAAATTAATCTACACATGACCCCCCCCCCCCTTCCCGACTACCATAGGCTGTAAATCTGAAAATGAGAGCCAAAAAAACTCCTGGGTTTGAGAGTTAATGCAACTTTTACTGCTTGGAAATATTTACAAATGTTGTGTTTACTGGTGAGTTACAGCCATGCGTAAATTGTTAACCATCCTGAACGTATTCTCTCTTATTACATACTGTGTTTACCTAGTTGAATACAATAATATAAAGTTCTTACTAGGAATTTGTTTCTTTAACATGTATATTACGGACAACTTACCTAATAAAGTTATGTGAAATCTGTGGACATAACACAATTAATTAAAGTCAAGTGTGTGTGTCTTTCTTCTGCATGCTGAGCGATTGTGGCGTGTGAGGGTTAATTAAGGTAAGTGTATGTGGTGATAGTTTACTTTTGGTATTTTTGCGTGGGCTAGTTGGGTTTTTAGTGTGGTTCCTCTTGCCAATGCATTGGTAAATGGGCATTTTACCAAACTTACTAGAAAGCATGGTAAAACAATATCAGCCAGCTTTCCCGTGGAGTGTTTGGATATGGATATGGCTCTGAGAGAAAACGCCTGACACAGCTGCATTGAATGTGTGCTGTAGTCATTTTCCTGGACCAGGTGGAGAAAGTGAGCGGCTTCATTGAGATTGTGGTGAATACAATGTTTGTGCAGGTGCAGTGCATACTTAAAATTGGAACAAGGAGATTTACCTATGCTTTCATGTTACAGCCGAGGCGGTGCCATTCCAGTTCGCCATTCCAGCGGGGCGGAGGGCTCCGTTTGCCGGGGAGGAGGATGACGAGGACTTCTCGTTGGCGGGCACTTCCGGGTCCGGCGTCCAAGGAAGTCCATCGACCAGGTCTGTCCGCCAGGACTTCCCCCTGGTGATGACCATGGCGGCAGAGCGTGTAGAGTTACTGTTTGTAGATGTATGTGCATTAATAAACATGGCAAGTCAGGCTGTCTCAACGCCGTGTATTCACATTGAGCAGGCAATCATACAACTGAGGTATATTCACGTGAGGCAGATATATATATCACAGGCACAATACGTCCACAGGGTGGAGCTGCAACCTAGCCTAAACCACCCTGTAACATCTCCCTTCCTTTTGTTAAGTAACAACACAGGATCAATACTGCCATTAAACTGTTGACCTTCAATCAGAACATTAATCAAATGATTTCAACAACAAATAGTGCATATAGCAGAGACACTTCAATAACAGCCGGATCCGAACACATCAGCAATAAACTCAGAACAATCAATCACATTTGTTTTACAATCTCTCCACTTCCTTTATCGTCCATGTGTGTTTGAGTGCGCGTGTGTGTGTGTGTGTGTGTGTGTGTGTGTGTGTGTGTGTGTGTGTGTGTGTGTGTGTGTGTGTGTGTGTGTGTGTGTGTGTGTGTGTGTGTGTGTGTGTGTGTGTGTGTGTGTGTGTGTGTGTGTGTGTGTGTGTGACCTAGAGGTCAAGTCTGTCAGGAGGTCTAATCAGCCGTCCGCTCCGGGAGATGGCCCGGCCCTGTAACTCACGGCATGGTGTATCCCCAGTCTGCGGGGAAGACGCGACGACCCCGGGGGTGATGGCCTTGGAGACTCCTCGGGGACGCCGACGACCTCTCTGGCGCTCCCCCCACTCGCAGGCTGCTCCGGGGCCGATTCTGGGAGAACTGACGGCTGGAGAAGGGCCGCCTCTGCTGGTCGAAGATCAACCCTGTTGCGCCGATACGTGGTCCCCTCCACACCGACCAGATAGGACCGGAGTCCCAACTGCTGAAGGCACACACCTCTCCTCCATCGGCCAGTCCTGTCTCCTGGGAGTGGCTTCATCCGTATGGGCTGGCCGACGTTCAGCTCCGGCAGATCCTTGGCATCTGTCATATGTCAGCTTTGCTGCTTGATGTTTCATTTTCAGCTTGTCAGGAACACCCATGACGACCTGAGGCACCAGTAGCTGGTCGGCCACAGGGAGAAGGGTTCTCAGTCTCCGCGACATAAGCCGCTGTGCTGGGCTGCAATGCATACCCTCAGTGGGCGTATTTCTCCAATGCAATATGGCCCTCCAGGGGTCCTCTTTGGCACTGTCTGCCCTTCTGCACAATTTTCACTGCTGACTCCGCTTTGCCGTTAGCCTTTGGGAGCCTCGGTGAGGACATGACATGCTCAACACCCCACTCTCTCGCAAACGCCCGGAACTCTCCACCGGCAAACTGGCCTCCACCATCAGAAATGGCCCTGTCTGGGACACCATAGCGTGCAAACTGTGCCTTGCATCTACGGATCGTGGTGTCCGCTGATAGGTCAGGGAGGAGGTCGATCTCCCAAAAGTCAGAATAATGGTCCACCACGAGTAAGAAGTTCTGTGCTGCGTAGCTGTACAGATCCATGCTTACTAGCTGCCAGGGGCGTGTGGGGAGCGGGTGTGACATCATAGTCTCTTTCTGTTGTTCGTGTGCATACTCATTGCACACAGAGCACTTTTGCACATAATCCTTGACTTCCCCTTGCATACCGGGCCAGTAAAGTGTATCACGGGCCTGCCTGTAGCACGCCTCGCCCCCCACGTGGTTGTAGTGGATCCGTCTCAGCATTTCCGGGCGCATAGCTTTTGGAATGATGACGCGCTGACTCCTGAAGAGCACGCCATCCTGGGCACTTATCTCATCTCTGATGGCCCAGTAGTCCCTGACGGCTACAGGGGTCTCCTCTTTGTGTCCTGGCCATCCCTCCAGCACGACAGACTTAAGTGTTTGAAGACACACATCCTCCTCAGTGTGTGTCCGAATCTGTGCCAGGCGTTGGCTGCTGACATTTAAATAGTCTGCCTGCTGAATGGCCGCCGTGTCACCCTGCTCCTGCTGCATGCTGCAGACCATTCACGTTGGTACAGTGTGTCTGTTCTCTGTGGCGGGGTGGTGGCTCTGCTGAGCGTGTCTCTTATGTACATCTCAGGGCCTGGCTTGTTTACCACCGCAAGGCAGTAGTTCTGAAGTGTGAGGAGCATGCTTGGTGAAGATGGACACCAGCGGGCGGTGGTCGGTCTCTGCAGTCACATCACCCCTCCCATATAGGTAGTAGTGGAAGCGTTGGCAGGCGAATACGATGCTCAGGCACTCCTTTTCAATCTGTGCGTAATTTTGCTCTGTTTGGGTCAATGCCCGGGAGGCGAATGCGACAGGCTGTCCCCCTTGAAGCAAGCAGCAGCCCAGACCCGCCTGACTGGAGTCGCTCTGTACGGTGACTGGCTTGCGGACGTCATAGTACCTTAGGACTGGCACCGCCGTGACCAGTGCCTTGATTTCCTTCATGGCGGCATCATGTTTGGGCAGCCAGTGCCACATCACATCCTTGTCCAGCAGTCTCCTCAGCGGCTCACATACCGCTGACAAGCGTGGCATGAATCTGGACAGATAGTTCACAAATCCGACACACCGCTGGACCCCTTTTGCATCTGTGGGGTTTGGCATGTCCAGAACCGCCCTGACTTTTTCAGGGTCAGCCTTGAGGCCCTCCGCGGACAGTATGTGGCCGTGGAAGCGGACCTCCTTCACTCGGAACTGCAGCTTTTTCAGGCCCAGTCTCAGTTTTACTTCCCTGCATCTGTCCATCAGAGCGATGAGGTTTGTGTCATGGTCGCGATTGGCCTCATCCTCTGTGTCCCCACAGCCGACTATAAGGATGTCATCGGCTATGGGCTCAATCCCTGTCAAGCCGGCCAGCAGCTCATGCTGCTTCCTTTGATACAGCTCCGGGGCAACTGACACACCGAAAGGGAGTTTCAGCCAGCGTTTCCTACCCCACGGTGTCCAGAATGTTGTCATCAGGCTGCTTTCTTCATCCAAGCGGCACTGCAGGAATGCATCACGTGCATCCACCAGGGTGAATATACGTGCCTTTGGCAGCTTATACAACACGTCATCTAAAGTGGGCATAAGGTAGTGGGACCGTTTCAGAGCACGGTTGAGAGGCTTCGGGTCAATGCATAGTCTCAATTTGTCTGGCTTTTTCACTATGACTAGATTGCTAATCCAGTCCGTGGGTTGAGTGACTGTGGTCAAGTGTCCCTCCTCTTCATATCGATCAAGCTGAGCCGTGGATGTCCCCCGCCATCTTCATAGGCTCCGGAGGTGGGATGCTGGATGCCATTGTTCCAACGTGACGCTAATGCTAACAGGCTAACTGAAACTGCTAAACCTCACCAAAACAAATAAACGCACTCTGTCTCAGCGACGGACAGTAGCATGCAATCCACAGCTGGGTCCTATTTGAGCTTTTGACACCATGTTTGTAGATGTATGTGCATTAATAAACAAGGCAAGTCAGGCTGTGTCTCAACGCCGCGTATTCACATTGAGCAGGCAATCATACAACTGAGGTATATTCACGTGAGGCAGATATATATATAACACAGGCACAATACGTCCACAGGGTGGAGCTGCAACCTAGCCTAAACCACCACTGCCGCCGAAACCGGTGAGCCGCCTCCACCAGGGGTTCTACGGCCCGGCCAGCCTTCGTTTCGCCCCCGTTGCCAGATATCTGGCAGAGTGTGGAGTCATGTTGTTGTCAGAAAACACACCTCGCCTGTTATAATAGCTCCGATTAATGCATTTCACCGTTAATGTGAAACAGCGTTAATACGAAGGTGCGCAGCCCCGCGAGAGCGTGCCGCGGTGCTTTCAAGGGCCTCAGTAGAAAATCTGCCCTTTCTGTGTCAGCCCCCCATGGGCCAAACTTCCTTTTATGGAAGGTTTGGCGGCAGAGTGGGCCACCAGAGAGTACCACATCTTCTTAGCTGCGGCTCCACAGCTGCTTGCATGTCCCCTAACACAGTTTTATGGGGAATGGAAGCTGTTAGAAATTAAAATCAATGTTTTATGGCATAATTTAGTTTAAAACATACAGTCAGCTTAAAAGCTGTTTTATTCTGAAAGAACCAGAAGTTCTCGCACAATCTTAATGCCAAGCTTTTATTCTGAAATTCCTTCATCTCCGGTTAGCATATGGCTAATATTCCGTTTCCTAGAGATGTGAATATAGAAGTGAAATGACACGGAGTGTTGCACACTGAAACCTACTGATTTTAACACTACATCTACAGACGTTGAGATATTATTATTGCTGAATATTAAATGAAGGTACAGTTTATTTTAATATGTTTTGTTTACAGATGTGGGTAGGAGATGACGACTTCCGGGGCTACCGTAAATGTTAACTGCCGTAAAGTATTTCCAGTATTATTAAAGTATCGATTACAGCCGTTAAAATGCAATAAATAAAAAGTCATGAAAGAGAATATGAGGAGAAAAGGCGTGTTTAGTTATGTAATGAATGTACAATGTCTGAATCCTCTGTTATGCGCAATAACGGACATTGAAGACCAGAGGCGGGCGGACTCCTACTACGCCAACCGGCACACGAGGAGGGG
The DNA here is from genome assembly GCF_902827115.2 of Pseudochaenichthys georgianus. Lineage (NCBI taxonomy): Eukaryota > Metazoa > Chordata > Actinopteri > Perciformes > Channichthyidae > Pseudochaenichthys > Pseudochaenichthys georgianus. The sequence continues at coordinate 2,471,516 of NC_047518.2, read as the reverse complement.
CCAACGGAGGATACTTAAGGAGCTGACGTGCATGTTTGGCTCGCCCCTTCGCTCTCGAGACCTCGAGAACACAGCTGTTTTCTCTTTGAACCATCTTCTGCCTGTAGTGGCCAAAAACCCCAAAAGTTTGTCTTGTAACCTTCACCTCAAAAGTTATTGTTCTTGGCCACATGTAGAGCTTGGGCCTCGGAAGCAGTGTCAGACTCGCAGTACACAATCCACTGGACGTTTCAGTTGCTTTTTCAACGTTTATTCCTCTCGAGGCCTCATCAGCAGGATTGTCCTTGCTGCTTACATATATCCATTGAGACCGTTCACTATTGTCACAAATCAGTGACACTCTGTTGGCAACATAGGTCTTAAACCTAGTGTAGTCATTACCAATGTATACCAACCACGTTGAAGTCCTGGTTGTACTGTGACATCAGAAGCTCTTCCAAACTTGTGGCAGATATCCTATTCACAGTCACTCTCGCCGTACTGCCCTCACCGCCATTTCTGAGTGGCCCATTTACAACCCACCCCAATAGAGTTTTTACTGCGTAGGGGCCCTCACCTTCGCTATTAATAACCTCCCATGGCTCTAACAGCTTTGGGGCGTTCGTGCCAACCAATAATTCCACTTTAGCACTGATACTGGGAAGTTGGACTTTATTCAGGTACGCCCACTGCGTTAAGTCATTCTGGTTGGGAATGCTACTGGAGGTGACTGGCATTTCTCTCTGGGTGAAAACGTCAGGAAGAGGTAAGAAGTTGTCACTGTCCAGTGCTGAAACTTCAATTTCAGGTATGACATGAGATGGCACCAGTTTTTTCTGATTCATTGTGCTTAACAGAATGTGTTTTTCTGCCTTTCAGATTGAGTTTAGACATCAGCGCTTTGGAGCAGAAGGTAGCGGTGGAACCAGGGTCCATGAGGGCATAGACTTGAAAGACTTGACTGCCTTTTGCTGCCTTAACTTGCACTGGGACAATGGACAGCACATTATTTTCTTCTCCGGCCCCTATGTACCAAATGAGTGAATAAAGGACTTGTACTCCAGAATGTGTCCATCAAAGGGTGGAATATGTCCTTGTGGCAGCGTCGAGAGAAGTTGTTGTTTCACAAGAATCCTCGTCAAGCTGCTTTGATTCTCCAGTATTTGAATCATGTGGTCATCCTTTGCTGTGCTGTGCATAGGGGGGCTTTGCCCTTGTGGCAGAGTTGGCTGTGTGCTTTGGGGTATGACAGGTGGAATATTGTGCACTGAGGTTGGTTGTGGCTGATGCTGATCATTAATGCTCTCTTCATGATGCATATCAGGCCAACTGTGTGTGTTATCTTCATTTCATTTCATTTCAAACCTTTATTTAACCAGATTGGTCCCATTGAGATCATAGATCTCTTTTTCAAGGGAGACCTGCAATCTTCACGGACATTCAAAAAGGGAAAGTGAAGTGGGGCGCCTGCCTTGCTCCTAACAACTGGAGCACCTCTGTCATAAGGATGAAGTGACATATCTGGCGTTGTATCCATCAGTGTGGTAGCTGCTGCTTCAGCCTGTACAGGGCCAAGCCTAGCTAATTCATTGTCTTTAAGATAATTAATTTTAGCTGTGTTGGCTGCTATTTCTGTGTGTAATTCTAGTGTTTCTCTTCTTTTCTGTAACATTTGTTCCTGTTCTTCAATGGCATGTTTTTCTTGTAACATAGAAGCTTTGGCCAATAAGGCTGCTCTCTCTGCCTCAGCATTGATGCGTAGTGAGGAAGAGGAAGAGTGGCTGGATGTTATAGACCTCGTTGAGTGTGTATCCACCTCGCTCAGACCGCCGCCTTCATTTGCATATGCACCTTCTTCAGCTGGCAGACCTTCCACTTGAGTCAAGTTGAGTGAATCAGCATTTTCTATGTCAGTTATCCATTTCGTAACTTGGAAGGAGTGAGTTTATGTGCGTACATCTCGGCTGATACCATTTCTCATCGTCCTCTTTTCTTGCGCTCTCATCCAACATTTGGGCATATTCGTTTGTTAAACTTCAACATGTTCCCTTTGACTTCATCCAGATATTCCTTATCGCTCATTAGGTTGTTCACAATGTTCATTTTCCGTGTTAAATGCGAAGCTTTTCCTGATCTTGATGAGCACAGCTGCCTCATCTATGTCTTTAACAGGTGGCAAGTCCGCCTCATCAGAACTCGCCATTTTAATCCAATATAAACTTCCAAAAAGTCTTCAAAATGTTTAGAAACAGTTCTTGTGGCTCCGCTATCCTTGTATTTTCAAAACTTAACTCAGGTTACTTCATAAGTTCATTCATAAGAGGCTGTATTTCACCACTGCTCTCTTTTTCTTCGTCACAGAAAGGTTGACAAATAAAGGATTCACTGTCCATAAACACAAATATCAGCGGTGAAATCTGTTTCTAAACACTTCAGGTATTTCTTCCAAACGAATAATCCTTCAGTGATGTTTGATCCGAAGTGTTTCTTTGTTTGGTCCGCCAAATAGTCTTAGATTCCTACGATCCCTTTGATCCTCCAATAGTCCTCGTGTTTCCAATCACAGCTCGTCATTGACTAATTGTAGTGGCCAAAATCCCCAAAAGTTTGTCTTGTATCCTTCACCTCAAAAGTTATTGTTCTTGGCCACATGTAGAGCTTGGGCCTCGGAAGCAGTGTCAGACTCACAGTACACAATCCACTGGACGTTTCAGTTGCTTTTCAACGTTTATTTCCAGCAAAACATAAAACAAAATACGAAAACAATATTTAACATAAACTTAAACAGCAGATCCTAATAATCTGTCTTCTACTAAGCATAAGGTTGCGTCTGCGTGTCAATGACGGTATTGCTGCTGCCTGCTGCTCTCCCGTCACACACCGCACCTCCAATTTAAAGCCTTAGCCCCGCCCCCTTCACCTGAGCAAAGCACACCTCTCACTGAAACAGAAAAATGCATTAATAAAGGTTCCAAATAAATCTAAACAAAATAAACTTAAATGCGGCTCCTACACTGCCTGTAACATTACCGCGCCATTTTAATTAAAGTACCCATTTTAACCTTATGCCAGAGACTCCATTGGTCTCTTACTGTTAAAGCTTCTCTCCTGGGCGCGAGAATAACGAATACCCTAATAATTGGTGTTTTCCCCGACGTGATTTCGCTGGACCGGGAGAGACAACGCTAGCTATTCACCGGAGACGAGGGCAACCGTTTGACACACAAAAGAGCTCAAATCCACGTGGATCCAGAAGCCTGTTATATCAAATTATTCTATAGTTTATGTAGGACATATTCAATTTGTGTGTTTGATGGCGGCCATCGGATCCTGAAAATAGCTATGTATTTAATGTTAAAACAACCTACATTTATAAACATAGGCATCCTATAACTCGTGGCGTTGTTTTGTCGCAGGCAGGGTGAGTTCACATTTCTTTGTTTTGTTCTTACACTGACCCTGCATGCTATTCATTTGTGTTTTATATTTTAAATGTTAATGTGTGTAGTCACTTTATGTAGGTGTCTTGTTGCGTTTTCATGTCGGTGTCTCTTGTTACGTTTTTAGTTTTGCCTATAACGTAAGGGTATAGATGCCCATTTAAGGGTTTAAAGCTGTTAAGATCTATGAGGCATAGCGAGTCAGCTTAGGGCTGAGTAATTGAAGATCAACGAGGCATAACGACGGTCCTTAATGGTGGCTTGCTAGTTTCTATATTGGTGCCAACATGCCGTGTTTAAATAGCAACAGATAATCATAGTGACTTTTAAAGTCAAATATTACGTAGGTAGGTTTATGGTTTATTTTGAGAGAGAGGATATCTTTAGGATAAAGCCCATTTTTCATAGTAAACTAGATAGAAATGTTATTATTTTAAACTAAAGTGTTGTTTTGTCTTGTACTTTCTATACTATAACTTACCACACCTGTGGTTCCCTTTGTTACGGTTTGTTTAAAGATCACCCCGCCATTATTTAAACTCCTCTGTGAGAGCCACATGGTGTACTTTCAAAACTCTTTGTCTGCAGGTCAGAAATACTCAGTTGCCATCTTGTTTTGACCTCATGTTGACCAACAAACACATGGCAATCGCCATTTTGTGAAATGCAAATTCAAAGTACGCCTTTCTTTGTTCTAATCAATTTGAGGCTTGTTGGAGCAGATATCTCTGTTCCGCGCCGATCCTATATGAGTTTGTTTTAAAAGAAGGAAAACTCAAAACAACCAGGATAGGGGTTAAACAATAATCTGTTTTAATGATAAAAGGTAAGAATACAATACACTTCTCAAAGGGGTAGGCGCACCCCTGCCCTGGTCCAAATGCCAGGAGAACATCATCAGTCTTGACAGCAGGAGGAAAAAGAGACCGGACACAAGGACTCAACAGGGATATTGTAAAAACAACAGGAGGAGCTGTGTGCATGGTCCTCCCATACGGTCATCTATTGGTCCATATACAAACGATGAGCTTTCGTAGCGTATCAGCGTGCGCCAGCCGAGATGATCCGGAAACAGTCTCTCAGTTTGAAGCAAAACAAACACATCTGGCATTCGCTGTCTCGTATTACTGCAGCTTTCACACACACACACACATTCTTCAGACTTCCCTCTCTGCTCCCCTCCCCCATCATTTCTAGTCTCCTGTCATGTCAAACCTGCTCTTTTTTTTTTCCACAGAATAATTTAAGCACATTTAAGCAAGCAGTAATCCCATCTAGCTGCTGCAATAGACACACTTCTTCCCCAAACATCTTTAACGCAAACACATATTTATCATTAACAGAAGTTGATTGTTCTTGTAGCCTAAAGGCTTCTGTGAACTTCCCTTCACCTCGGAGTCTGCTTTACTGGACTGAATACATTTATTGATAATTCAGAAGGACTATTGTCTCTCTTAACTGTGTGACTCAATTCTCAAGGATTTTTCTGGGTCTGCAGGACATTAATCATTAACTACAAGAATGTAACTGCATTAAATCTGAGGAAAATCCCCCGTTGGCTTCCCCTGTTATTTGCACAGACTATTGATAATTAACAGGGAAACTCAAGGGGCATCCTTCCATATCTGGAAATTGCAACAAGACTTTCTGCCATTCAAACGTAACACTTCTTATATATCAGGTGATAACATCTTCAATTCTCCACATTTCCCCCTTTTGATCTTATTTCCAAAGATCAACTTAAACAAGGCATTTGAAACATAACTACTGTTATTCTTTTCTACTGTGTCTGTCCCCAAATATTGTATGAATCTATCAGAAACTGAGACATGCATGCCTTCTTGAAGAGATGTGAAGGAGTGTGGGAGGCTAGCACGGGAGAACGACATGATCTTTCTCCATCTGTTGAAATGTTGTGGAAGAACGCTGTCATTAAAGCCCTTCCCCCAGCAGTGCAGGCACGCCTGGAAGAAGTGGTGGGATTAGACACTAAACCCGCTGAAGAATGGAGACAACATCTCATTCACCACGATATCAGATACCAGGCAACAAATACGGGAATTGATGAAGACGACAAAATCCTAGCGAGGAGACTCTTGAAGATACAAATAGCTGAGAAAGATACCGAAGCTAATAAAAACAAGAAAGTGGCAAGGCAAATGGCAGCCACAACAGAGGCCATACTAATTGAGACCGTAGTGCAGACATCGCCAACGGTTCAAATGCAGGTAGTGACGGAGAATCAGATTCAGAACCAACAAGGAGGAAGAGGAGGTTTCCGAGGAAGAGGCAGAGGAAAGGTTTTCCGGTTTGAGGGATGTTACATATGCAATCAGCTGGGCCATTGGGCCAGAGATTGTCCACAACAACAAATGCAATATCCACCACAAGTATTGGAATATAATACTACACAATTTCAGCATCCCCAGACACAACAGTATTATCCCCAACTTCAGACACCCCTGTGTATGTCCCCACCCTATCACAGCCACCAACAGTATCAGCAAAGGGGAGGACACAGTGGTAGCAGTGGATTTCAAGGACAACCAAGAGGAGGAGGGGTGCCACATATGAACCAAAGGCCACTGACAGCCTGGTATGAACCACAACAATGAGGAAGCTCAGAGGGCCAGACCACCAGGTGATGCATCTTCAGCCCAGAAGGGTATTTTGAAATCCAGCTACATTGAGCCATATCTGTCACCACAGGAGGGAGAGGTTGAATGTTATTTAAAAATAGTGAGTAGCATATTGCATTTACATATAAAGCATCCACAGATTAGTATTAGAAGATTAAAACATAGTAGAACATTTAGCAGACTATTTTTGTAATTATGAGAAGGATAGAGATTACGAGTGATGTTGTTCCCCCACACAGAAAACTATTCTGTCCACACAGCAAGTGAGGTCAAGACGAGGGGTTTCCACCCAAAACATGAAGAGGAAAAACCTAGTTCTCGCCTAAGAGGGAGGATCCTTACCAGGTCCTCCTGTTTACACCGACTGCAGTTCAAGGGGCGACGATACACCTGACGTGGAGCTGTTGAGACCTGAAAACAGAAACTCGATTCTGCTGTGGTGAAGTCTGGCTACAAAGGGAGGTGTCCGATGGGGTCGCTTGTCTCAAACCAGTGAAGAAGTCAACAAGAACCCAGCAGAACTAGAGAGTGACTGTTAGCGGGAGAACAGTGACAGAGCGACAGAGACTGGCAGAACATTTTCCAGCCAGTACATAGATAGACCCCGTCAGAAGACCGGGGCTGTGTTTAAAGGAGAACTTTATTTATTGTTAGTGGAAGTGTAGTTTTTTAGTCAAACAATTATGTGATTTATGGAGTCAGATTACATTTTTCTCATAAACACAATTTGTAATCGGTCTGAAGTATCTGTTTTAAGGCATGAGCTGCGAACTAAATAACATAACACTGATTGAGAACTTGAATGATGAAGTTGTAGGGTTTTTACAACTGTTTCAAGAATCAGTTTTTATTTATTTATTCTTGAGTAACTTTACTGATTTATAATGTAGTGTGTAAGGCAATATCTCATTTTGAGTGAGGGGCATCAGCCCTTCATGCATGTCACCCTCTGTGATAATAGTTCATATTTTCCCTCTAGTTTAGAGAAATATTATTTTATCATATGTTTGTTCATCAGTATCAACCACTCCTCTAATCCTATAGCTATTAAGACGTATTAGCAACTCCAAGGGTATTGATTTTCGCAGCAACAATGATGCATAATACCAGGACAAGAACCATTATTGAACTGACAACAAGTAAACTATTTTTTGTGCTAATGGCATATTTTTAGTGAATATGCATTTATACCATCAGAAAACCATACATCATACAATATTTGTGTACGCCTTGTGGGTACACGGAGAATTTATATTTATTTATGGGTTTTCCATGTCCTGTTCATAATAGGGTAATCATTGCGATATTAATTGAGCATTTTATGCTCAAAGGAGGGAGTGTCGTGATTATACAGATATGTTGATTTCAGTGATGTTGTAGTTAATAAATAATAACAGGTAGTTAACAATAGGTCTCATAACAACAACAGGTATGCCGAAGCTTGGGCTTTCTCCAAGGAGGGAGTGGTCCAGTTTTGGATATTAGACGAATAGAAATGCATGAATGTGTCAGAACTCTGAGTAATATTATCCAAGTTTTGTCTACACAGGCTAGGAAAGCTGCAGAGATACCAGACGAGACTCCAGAAGAGACTCCTGTTCGGCCATGTGATTGTCTTTTGTGAACTTTCAACCTCACCCAGTGGGCTGATCCCGGTGGTCGGAACCGTGAGAAGTTGTAACGAACTTCACACGCGCTCCGGTTTAAAGGTAAAGAAAAAGGAGCAAATTATCACCACCTCACACATTGTCACCCTTCACTGGCAACTTCCAGACAATTATTGGAAGTTAGGACTGATTTGGCAGAGCTGGAACAAAACTTATCTTTAGATTTGTATAGATTGTACACTAAAGTGAAAACCTATTTTTAGTTTTACACCTGAAAAAGAGTCCAATTTTTGTATACGTTATTTTTGTACTCATCATTTAAATTCTGCAACTGACACAACCATGGAGAAAATAGAGATAATGTCAAGAACAAAGCCAAAGCAATTGTGGGGTCCACTAGGCATAAGAGTCAGAATAGCATTGTTGATTGTGCTCATTACACTTGGCACCTTTCTGGTTGGATGGGGAGTACAATATCAAGTAAGACATGGATCCATTAGTTCACTCATAGAGAATGCCCACATCACTAACACAACTCCAGCTGTGTTTCAGAGACTTTCACTTATCCCCAGAGCCAAAAGATCAGCTGAGCAACAAGAGGAGGAGTTAGAAATACTCGTTCCCAAAGGTGAGGTGGTTATAATCAAGATGATTCACCCCCATATATGCAGTTCTTGTATCAAATAATGAGATGGGTTTAAGTGATCGGGATATGTAAGTGATGGGGATTTACAGATAGGGAAATCTCCAAATACACTGGATCCATGTTTTAGTCTGTACCAGAAACCCCCCCTGTTAAGACTATGGACAACCGACCAGTGACCTGAGCACAATTATTGAAAATGATTACAGTAAAAACAGGCTACTAACCCACAAGTACAGCTTTGTACGTACAAACTCTATGAACAAAATTCCCCAGCAGATTGTGGCGACATTGCACAGATATGTCCAGTCACAAAAGTTACTTATGTTCTAAATAACAGTGAGATTTAAAATGATGGAGAAAATATGGGGATGTTCTTTTATAGTGTGTGAAATATATGGTGCTTGAAACATGTAGGTATTTCAATTTATAGAAGAAAATGGTTACCAGAAATAATTATTTGGAATAGCCATGTTACAGTGGGTGAAAACAATGTTTTGGGATATGGTAAAATTATTAGTAGACATTCATTATGGTAAAACCATTAGTTCAATCAGGAGAGACGTGATGTATGAGTACATGTTTATTATCGGGACACATGATATGCGGGAATAGTGATTGACGTATTACAACAAGTAACTGTAATGATGTTTTGGTGATTAGGCCCCGGGTTTGCAGGATGATCATTCAGGAGGGAAATAACCGCTCTGATGAACCCCCCGGGGTCTAGATACTGGTGGTGGTGATAGTAGTTCAGTCCGATCTGAAGGGAGAAGGTTTAGCTTGGCCCTGTATTTAGGAGACAGGAGGCGAAGGGGTGGAGGAGGGTTGTGCGTTGACACCTGAAATGACAACTGACAGGAAGGGGAGAGCAGATTTAAAGAGGTTAGCAGGTGCGATGATTGGCTTGCCGGGGCGTAATGTCCCTGATCACTTATTGAAATAACGTGTGACACCCGATGATGTTGTCTTCCTGATTGAACTTACGCTGAGCTACATTTCAATCAGGAGAGACGTGATGTATGAGTACATGTTTATTATCGGGACACATGATATGCGGGAATAGTGATTGACGTATTACAACAAGTAACTGTAATGATGTTTTGGCGATTAGGCCCCGGGTTTGCAGGATGATCATTCAGGAGGGAAAGAACCGCTCTGATGAACCCCCAAAAGAAATGAAGTATGAAGTACGGAGCTGTGAGCAATCCTTACCTTGCGGCTGGCTGCAGAGATCTATGGATGAAAAGAGAGATTAACATGGGGACATGATGAGCGCCGGAATCGCTTCCGGGCTGCGGGGTTAGACATGCGCGGGCCCACTGGCCGCAACCTGCACTGCAGGGTTAACATGACGCAGACCCACTGGCCGCAACCTGCCCTCGCAGTGTTAAACCTAAGCGCGGACCTGTGTCCGCAACCTGCACCCGCAGGGTTAAACCTAAGCGCGGACTTGTGTCCGCAACCTGCGCCCGCAGGGTTAAACCTAAGCGCGGACCTGTGTCCGCAACCTGCACCCGCAGGGTTAAACCTAAGCGCGGACTTGTGTCCGCAACCTGCACCCGCAGGGTTAAACCTAAGCGCGGACCTGTGTCCGCAACCTGCACCCGCACGGTTAAACCTAAGCGCGGACTTGTGTCCGCAACCTGCGCCCGCAGGGTTAAACCTAAGCGCGGACCTGTGTCCGCAACCTGCACCCGCAGGGTTAAACCTAAGCGCGGACCTGTGTCTGCAACCTGCACCCGTAGGGTTAAACCTAAGCGCGGACCTGTGTCTGCAACCTGCACCCGCAGGGTTAAACCTAACCGCGGACCTGTGTCCGCAACGTGACTCGGACCCACGTTCACAACCTGCACTTGCAGGATTAGCATACGCAGATCTGGAGTCATAGCCTGACAGATACGGAACCGTAGACACGTATACATGCTGACGTGTTACCACCACCAGTTATAGGTATATTTACCATCTTTTAGTGTTTGAGGGACCTTTGGATAGCCAGCACGGCACTGATGTCTGGGCAGAAGAAAAATAAATAAATCTATTAGCCTACTACACGACATAATTTAAAAAATGAATGCCATTTTAGTTTTGTGTTACTTTGTTCTGAAAGCTGAATCTGCTGCTCATCACAGAGAGAAGAGGGAATAGGCTGTGTGAATTACTTTACATTGTGGATAAGGGTAGATAGCCCCCATTGTTCTGTGTGTCAAAATGAAAGACAGCCCACACACCTATCAATCATCAAACCGTGGGGTCTTATTTCATTTTATCAAAAAGAAATAACATTTCCAAATAAATCCTTCGAATCTGCCTGTTCAGTTTCTGTTGGAATGTGAAGGGTTAAATGCCGTCTCTGCGAGTTACTGTGAAGACGGGAGAGCTTGTTGGTCCCTCTGTAGATTCACAGAGGGCCCAGCTATAGTAACTCAACGAGAGAGTAATGTCAAGTGACAGTACAATTGACCAATCATATCTTCCCTCTAAATGGGAGGGCTTTATTTTCGCGGACTTTATGACAAGTTCCGCCCGCTGTTAAGTCTATGCAAGTGGTGCAGTGACGCGTCCTAAAACCCGGAAGTAAGCCGCGCTCGGATTCCCTCGACAGAAAGCAATGGGATTTCTCCATAGGGTTTTGGAAAATAGCTTGAAATAAGTTCTGTGGAAAACGAACCTGTTAGATAAATGCACGTTTTGTTCAGCCGGATAATATCCACATGTCTACCCTACTTTTATTATTTTCTAATCATAAATCTAATCGATAGATTTATGATCGATTAGATTTATGATTAGCATAAGTTCGTTCATGATGGCTCACTTCAGTGATAGTGATGACATTAATTATTAACAGAGTCATTTTCAAGATTGAGTTCCAATGATAAACTGGAGTGGCAAAGGATCAGCTGAATGACCCGCAAGTGCTTCATCCAAAAGGACAGGAGGATGGACTTTGTGTTTAAGTGATTTGATCATCAAAGGTAGGCCAAGTCATTTTCAATGTGGGCCGCCGTGCCGACTTAATTCATTTGTAATTGTTACTTAGCTGTGGGTGCCCTGTCATGATAGGTGTTTATATAAATGGTGTTGTTTTGTGTGGTAGAGGGTCGCTGTCATTGATGCGTTTTGCACCCCGGACCGCTGTTTTGATATTCCGCTGAAGTATACGCTGTGACGGGTATACAAGTCACGGCTCACCACTGCTCTGTCCGTCCCCTCAGTACGCACGGTACTTGGGAAAAAAGCCATATCATACTCTGCCCCCTCGACCTGGAACACACTTCAGCAGGAACTTAAGCTGACCAGTTTGATACCCATCACGGATTTTAAACTCATTTTAAAAAATCTGGAGAAATCATCTGTGGGTGTTTGCACCTGCTATCTGACTGTAGGCTATATGGATTTCAATGACTACTTTTTTTACGGTGTTGTATTTTAGTGTTGGCTCTGTGTTTAGTGTCCTGTCTGTCTGTAACTTTGTGTGGTAGAGTTACCACTGAACAGGTCTCTCTTGAAAATGAGACATTGTGTCTCAATGAGATCTACACCTGTATAAATAAAGGCTAAATAAAAAAATATATATATAAAAAAATTGAAAACAACGTTTCCAAAAATAGTATTTGCCATGACCGGAGTTGAACAAAACCTCTGTTTTAATTGACTTAAAACACAATTTAGGTGTGTGTTGGTTTGTGTTAGTTATTCTCGCGTCCAGGAGGAAATTAAAATAAGAGACGATGTAGCCTAGTCTCGGCAAAGGTTCAAATTGGTACTTTAATTAAGTAACGTGGTAATGAAACAAACAGAGAGGTGTTGGGACAGCTGTTGTCTCGATATTGCAGCGTAGAAGAGAGAGGGAGATCACGTTCTCCCTCAGCCTGTATCTCTTTCTTGGCTCCTCCTCTCAATAATAATAATAGATTTAATTTGTTAGCGCTTTTACAGGTGCTCAAAGACGCTTTACATATATAGTGAAGATAAAATAAAATAGAGGAACAACAAATAAATATATAGTTAAAGTAAAATAATACAAAAACAATCACATTAAAAGCCAGATTTTTAATGATTTTTCAGGGGCGCGCAACAGCGGTAATTAAAGTTTAAAAGTCTCAAAATCCTACAACTACTGTCACAAACTGGATGAATGTGAAGTATTTTGTTAATGGAGGATGAAAGCGTAATCAAGGAGCACTATTGGAGTGACTTTGATGGTTATTGGACTCAGGATTAATTCATTTGGATTCCCGCTGTATGAAGAAATGAAAGGACGGCGCAAGTGGAAACAATTCACAAAGGGATTAAACTGTTTAAAACACATGCTCAAAGTAAGCCGGATTTTGCCGATGTGTTTATGTGGATTCAAAAGTCCTAAATAATCTACAAAATGGAAGAGACCGATCTGATTGGAGCAACTGTGACAAATAATCCAACTGAAACCGGCATGGACAATGACTATGTTTTGAAAATGCGCTTATCCAGACAAGCCTGGTTTGGACACTTTACGGGCAGAAGAAACATTTCTATTAAAGAAAGAATTATATATTTCAGTCTTTTTATGCCTTTAATACTAACTTGAATTTTTATTAAAAATTAATTAGTCAATTATTTTTTATATTTTATTGTAATGTAGAGACGAGGCTTTTAGTGACAATCATGTATTGCCTTACAATTATATGTAAAAAAAAAAAAAAGTAAAACAAATACAAAAAAAGTCTAAATATGATATTTGTAGGGATGTCCCGATCACCTTTTTTTGCTCCCGATCCGATTCCGATCCTTTGATTTTGACAATCTGCCGATACCGATTTTTCCCGATCCGATCTTTATGCAATGCATTATGAGAAAAAAAATGAAAAAAGCATTCAAGTTGTCCCTTAAGGTTATTTTTTTAATTTAAATGACAGTACCCAACTATCCATTCTATCCAACATGGATATAGCTTCTTTTTTTCACAGCATCAGTTGTGCAGCATTGGATCAAAACAAAAATAAAGCTTATCAGTGGTCCACCACAAAATAACCATGTAAACAAATTGAGTGCAGTAACAAAACAAAAATAACTCGCTAGCTTCACAAGTTCACATTCAGTCACAAATAATTAAATAAAAATGTGGCTTAGTGCAGAATTCTAGCCTTAAGACTAATTAGTCTAGTATTAATGCAATGAACAACAGCAGCTTAACATAACATGAATAAACAAAGTATTATATTTCCATTTTACTGGAGTAACACAATTCAATAGTAATAAGCAGCGAACCACTTCAACACGTGTGTTTCGATGTATTCACGGCATTCATTTTGTAATTCTACAGTATTGTTGTTTTATAATTATTTGTTAATGTAATCTGGCTGTTACACTGCCTTCGCTTTCAATTTTATAATACTTCCAAACTGCTGACATTTTCTCTGTGCCGACTCCCGAGTCACCCGCTAAACGTAGCCTCTCGTTAGCTTACTGCTACTATTAGACACTGCGCCCACTCTGTTGCCAGCTTTGAGAGAAATAAGCAACCAGGTCTGAAAACAAGCCCAACAGAAGCAACACATACATGATGTTGTGTAATTTTAAACCAAAACTAAGGCCTCAGGATGACTTTAAGACGTGAACATGGTCATTTTTGT